>NW_009730099.1:6584-59799 GCF_000703405.1 Apaloderma vittatum | reverse complement strand
CTCTAAGGTCCCTTCCAGCCTGGGCCATTATGTGATTCTATGATTCATGCCTCAGAGCCTGAAGAAGTCTGCTCATGCTTGCTGGGACTTGGAGCAGTGACACTGGAAGTGGATTGGGTTTCGTGTTTCCTGAATGATGGAGGAGGCCATGAGGTTGACCTTTCAACTTGCAAACTTTGTGTGCAGGTCTCTACTTAGTGGCTCAGTTTGTGAATAGCTGCAGCAGGGGCGTTGGAACTAGGCGATTTTCAAGATCACTTGCAACTTTAACCATTCTATGATTCTGCGATAACTAAGTCTGAGATTAGGATCTAGAATGGCCCTAAAAGGGCAGAGCATGCAGTTCATACATCACAGCTGAGCACTTTTTTTTTAAATAACCCTAAAATCAGATAACTTGGAAATTAAACTGTTGTGTTCCCTCCTCAAAAAAAAAAAAAAAAAGTCTTAAATTATCTGTAAGGATAAAAATGGCTTCTAGCAAGTACTTGTAAAAAGGAAGGGTTTATAGTTCATTCTCTCATCTTTCCAGCTCTATTTCTCTCTGCATATCCCTTCTGCCCCTTATATTCTTCGTCCAAGAGTCCAAAGCTTAACATTTATTCCTACTGTAGGCAGTCTGCTCTGGTGTCAAGTTTTCATGGTCAGAGGAATCAAAATATCTAACTTAAATCCCTTGGTATCGCAATGAGCTCTCTGGCAGGAGTTGTTGTAATCTGATAAGGAAGAAGGGGTAGAGTCAAGGAAATGGGGAAAGAAGTGTCTAGAGAAAAAGAAATAAAGCAGCATACAACTGTACAACTAAAAAAGAATTAAGGAGAGTCAGCAAAACTTTTCTCTGCTGTAAGAAAACTAAAGTTTCTAAAATATTGGTATTTTGAAAAAAAAGAATTAAAAGCTCCCTGCTCCCTTTAATGTCTTCTAAAATCCTATGTTGAAAAGGTTTCTTGTTCCCCAAGGGTCAAAATGACATGGCTTTTTAAATGCTAATTTCATCCCATGGGTAAGTGAGCCTGGAAGAAATAGTATAATCTTCCTGCACAGGAGGCAGATACCTAGGGAAAGTGCAGAAGTGAAGTGATAACTCTGACAAGACAGAGCAGGACTCCTTGGAGACACTGCCTGTGAGGACTTGTGTCTCTAATCCAAACTGCTGTTTTTCTTGAGAATCAGGGTGTAACATCTGTGAGGACTGTTGTGTTTTGGAGGTTTTCACAGCTGGTCCAGAGCATTTCAGCTAAAAATTTGTGACCATGTTGGCTAAAACAATTTAGGATGCTGTGTTCCAAACAGCATAGAAGAAACTCGCATCACCTGTGCTGAAACACCAGCTTGTCTTTTGCCAGAGACAATTGGATTTTTAGAGACAAGTTCACCTCTTCTGCATCAATTCACAAATGCAGAATAAAAAAACCTGTCCTGCTGTGTGTCAACAGAAAAAAAAATCAGTACAGGATGTCGTTGAGATTTGTACAGAATATCTGACTTTGCTCTGCATGCCTAAACCCAGAGCAATGTTGTTTTTCTCAGTAAAGTACCTAACAGCAGTTTTCATCTAGTGATTTCAGTCTGAGAGGGTGAATTTTCCCCTAGACTTTTTGACTTTTGATAATGGCAGGAGTCCTTTTCACTAAAGATAACCTGAGTCCTCTTGCATATTTGAAGTACTGTGATGAAGTTTCTTGCAAGAGTTGACTATATTAACATTAATGACTGCAGCTCATTATACTCATTAGCTATTATGAATCAGCATGGCTTGTATTCCAAGTCCTTCAGAATTCAGTACTATCTTGCCACTTTGTAAAATTTTCTAGTCCAACACTTAGTAACAAAAAGCACTTGTAATGCTATTTCTATTTGCTTCTTGCATGTAGTTCGGTTTTGTTTTGTTTTGTGGTTTGTTTTTTTTTACTGTGGAAATCACTTGGGATTATTCTTACTGGCAAATTAACAGCTATTCCTTTTCTGAATTAGTATGTGAATTCATAAACTGGCTTCTGATGACTTCAGATGACTACTTTTAGACTGTGAGAAAAGCATGCTATGATGATTTAATCATTTATTACATGTTGATAGTTCAGAAATAAAATAATTTCACACTTATGTGTGTTAATCTTGGATTTTGGCTAAGCAATGTGAACTTGGGTTAGAAATGGAGACTTCTGAACTTCATATTTTGCATCTCAGAGGAACAGGTTTTTAGGAGAGTATTGCCTACTTAATGATTTATATCTAGAAATCTGGGGAAGGAATATGAACTAAGAGCCACGGGAATTACCGAGGAAATAGTTACACAGAAAGAACAAACACACAAAATAATAACTTGTCGGTGAATTCTGGATTCATCTTTTGTATAGAATGTGTGGTACTTAATGACAGTTATTTACTACTCAAACACTTGATAATCAGCGGAGTTGTGCCAGGGTTGTCTCCCCATTCAAATATCGGTTCACAGCATACTTGCAGTCCTTATTGGACTCTCAGAAGACCTAGAAAAGCCAACCTAAGCCTCAAAAATATACTATAGGATCTTTTCTTGGACTTACTTGGATAAGGAAAGGCTAAAAGATTTTGTGTGACAAAAAAAATTTGATTTCCTTTGTGAAAGATTGCAGAAAAAGCGACAAGTTAAATGTCAAAAACGATATTTGTAAAGAGATAAAACTAGCTGGTAGTGTACAATGCTGTTTCAGAATGCCAACTTGGTTTGTGGGGTTCTGGAGGGGTTTCTTGGAGAAAAAAAAAAAAAGACCCTCAATTTGTCTGCACAAACAGAATTGGGGGACAAAGAAACTGAATAACCTATAAACATTGTCCTTATGTTAAAGTGATGCTTTGTACATTGTAAGCCAAGTGCTTGGCTCCCTGAGTGTGGTGCACAGAACTTGAGGCATTTGATCCTAGCAAGGTGATTACTAGCACAAATTTTTCAGAAAGTGAAAGTTTTGATTTTAGATGGGATGTTGGAGATGTGGGGCTGAGCTGGGAAGTCTGCGTGGCACAGTGCTGTGCTCAGTAACCGGGAGATGGTGGTTTAGATTGAAGGAGCGATACAGCCAGTTTAGCAAGAAGCCACATCCAGGTTAATTATCACACTTGAGTTTTAAGTACTTCATCAGCGAACTCTGTATTTTTAATTTTCTTCACAGGAAAAAGTTTTTAAGACTTAATGAGGCTGATGGAGTTGATGTGTGTGAATACTCTTATAATGCTCTGCAGCTCATTAAAGGTACAAAATAGTATGTGATTCCTAAGTGCTTCTCTATACTCCTGTACAGCTTAAAGGGGAACAGAGATAAATAGGCTCTATTTTGAAATATTTGTAGGTTGTAGTGGCTGACAGGAGAGGCAGAGAACTCTCTACAGTCAAAAAAACCCTTGACGGTTTTATTACATGGTAAAGACAGTAACTAGAAGCATATGAGAAAAGACTGATGCGCTTCCAGCCTTCTTCCATAAAACATAGACCCCTCTACCTAGGATAATTTTATCTTAGAACTGTTTGTATTTCCGGTCTGTTTAACTGAGTGCTGTGCAAGCTATGACCATATGCATGAAGTTGCTACTTGCTTTCTGGAGTCTTCTTCGGCTGTGGGTGCATTTTTGCCAACTTTCTCAAGTGTTTGCTGACCTTAGGTCTATCTCCAGACATCTCGATCATTGTACCCACCACATTTTCGGGGCAGATCTCCTCAGCCCTACTCCCATAGCAATCAGTCCATTTCTTGTGCGTAGAACAAACTCTTGTGTTTTAGTCTAACACTAGAACTTGTGAAAGGACAGCTCAGACTTTTGTCAACTCCCCAAATCTAACAAACAACATGTCTCAGCTGAAATGTTTCATTTCAGTGGGAACCTGGTGTATGGATAGTTAGCCTCAGGGTGCGCTCTCCTCCCTTGGTCCCATCACACCTATGAAAGTCCTAATGCTGTCTTAAGTATATATTTTGGGGTTTGAGATTTAGCTTGTGTTTCTCCTTTGTGGGAGCAGGTTCTGGCTGACAGGACAGATTCACACCTGACGAGGACCATTCCTCCTAGTTTCAGATTTGTTTAGTTATGCAGCTTTATCTGGGGGATATACCAGAGGGATTCCTGACTAGGCAAGCCTGCATTTTAATCACAGCCTGTCTGCTCTGAGGAAGCATGCTGTAATCTAAGGTAGACCTTATCAACATGAGCATTTAGATAGTCAGCTCTTAGAAAGGATGGACTACTCAGACTGAAATGGAGCAGTGGCCCTGTTGTGACAGGGATTCAAACTTCCTACAGTCTCAAACGTGTATTAATAATCTCAAGTCAATGGATTTATTTTTTTTTAATCTGTCTATAAAAATCTCACAGTATGGCCATTATATAGTCCAGGTATCAGATGAGCTGAAATACTCTGCAATGCTGGTTATTCCTGATCAGTTCCCACAGAAATTTCTACAAAAGAGAAATTATTTTAATGGTTGATGGGGCATCTTGGATAGTGCAAATTGAACTTCCAAATTCGATTATATATGTTTATCCATTCTATAGTTTTGGTAAACCTTTGTGGGAGGCTCATTTTATTCAGGACAAAACCCATGGAAAATGAATTATCTTGCATTATTATACTGAAGATGCTATAAACATTGCTTTGTTAACCTATTTGGATAAATGTGATTTAAGTGATTTATGCTACCAGTGTTTTAAATTGGCACTATTGGTCAACATACAGTATGGCTAGAATAATTCATATATGGAAATTGCTCCTCGAAGCTGTTTAGGAAGGGCATCTGTGGCAGTCTCAAATCATGGATACGTTTTTTTCTCATGCCAGTACTGCACAAGCACAGCACATTGATCCTGTGTTAGAGGAGGTCAAGTGCTTTCAAGGAGCTGTGTCAGGATTTACTGCATACCTGTGGCACACCCACAGATGATCCGGTAACCCATGTTTTCAGTAGCGTGAGGCAGACTAGGAATGGGAAAAATGAAAAGGACTGTTGCTTTGGATGTGTTTGATAAATCTGTTTTTTCAAGGAAATAGGACATCTTCAACTCATTTGTAACGGTCCCGTTATATTAAAAAGCTATTCAAGTGTGGCCTTTCCTTCATGTGCAATAAAGGTAAATGCTCCACCAGTCTCAGAAAATGTATGTATGTTTATTTCAATGTGTGTAACATTCTTGATAACTGCTCTTCATGAAAATGTTCTTGCTGTAAGATCTTGACAACAACTGCGCTGTTTTAAAGGCTTTACACTTTCTATTCAATGTTGTTGCCTTTATTTCTCTGATCTATGCAAAAATCTCATTAAATTGACATATTTTAACCTAATGAAATGAAAATTTAAACACTGCTTGTCACTTGTTGGGGGAAGGAAAAACCTTGAAGTACTTCAGCACACCAGTAAAAAAAAAAAAAGGCACATTCTGCAGAGAGCATTTGAAAAGCTCATTAAAAATGTTAGAAAAGTTTGTCTGAAACTTCAGCCCAATTTTATTTCTAGCTGAGGAAGATTATAATGCTGGAATTATTTTGAAATAGTGCTTTCTATTTGCTTTTCAGGGCTTTTATCTTCATCTTGAGACGTCATTTTAAATCGTACTCCTCTACAGGTGTTTTTATTTTTTTCATTAGGATTTTCTTAATTCATTGTAAACTCATTTCTGACATTTTGTGAGTTGCACAGAATTTGATCATGCTGTCAAATGTGTTGCTTTGAAGCGGAAGACAATGGGAATACTCTCCATATGTGCTGGCTACATTGCGGGCAGTTGTATTTAATGTTGCTGGAGGAAGGACAGAAAGGTAAAGAATTGGTGCTGTCATACGTTGCTGTTAGCAAAGTTGACTCTGTTTTCTCTTCAACTCCCTCCCCTTAAAATCCTTGTCTCCGTTTCCCACAGTGTTTTAAAACATGCTGCCAGCCAACTTCCACCAACTGCAAACATCATTATGGTACATCAGCCTACAAGAGCTGGGTTGTTTTTTTTCAAATCCAGAGCGTGTTTTGAGAGGATCTGGTTTTCTTCTGTGTTATTGCCCGCTGCCAACAGACGCATCGAACGCAACGCTCTTGTCCTTTGTGTTTTCCTCGCTGCTTTTGTCCCAGGCAATGCTGTGTGTGTGCCGTGTTTCCGAAAGCCCCATCAGCCTCCTAGGGCAAGAGCTGAGCCAGCACACCTCTCACAGACCCCGGCATCCCGTCTTCAGCCAAAGCTGCTTCTCCCTGTGCGAACCTGTCCGGGGCTGTAGGTGGCAGTGGCCATACGCGGTGCAGCAGCTGCTCCGCCACGGGGTCCCAAAGCGAGAGACTACTTGCGCATTCCCCGTTACAGAGCTTTTTTCTTGGCGCTTTAGAGTTTGGGGTTTTTTTCTTTTCTTTTTACTTTTCCTTTTTTTTTTTTTAAAATGAAATTCTGCAAGGCTTTAAAGATTGAATCTCTTTGTAAGTGTTGTTGACCTTTTAGCAATAAAACCTCTACTGATTTCTTCTCACTCCAAATGCTGATGCTCTATATCCGCTCTCCCGTTTATGTATAGCAGGAGTGTATTTTAAAGTCTATTTTATAGGTGAGGAAAGGTTATAAATGTAGCTTCCATATTATTAAAACAGATAGAACGTGCTAATTTTTCCGTTCCCTTCCCTTGTTCAAGTATTTCTTTCTGCTGTTCAGCCAGCCTTTGAAATCCAAGACTGTGTGGATGGGTGCTTTAAAGGTATCCTTTAAAGCCAGAAGACTTGCTGCTGTTTGACTAGGGATCTGAAACTCTAGGAGGGGGGAGAAGAAAATACAAAGCATATGGAGAAGAAGCAGGATGGCTGCTCCCTGCGTAGGTGAAGGCAAGAGCGCTCTGTGTGTGTGTGTGCTGGGGAGAGGAGATGGATGTCTGCGATGGCAGGTCAGCCTGTCCTGCAGTGAGGCAGTAGCCTGTGGCAGGGAGCAAAAGAAAACTTCTAGGACTACTGAAGAATGAAGTCAAATGTGAGGACAGATTGTAAGGCACGGAAAATTAGAGTTTGAAGGTTTGCCTCAGACTAAATGTTGCTAGTCCCAGGAAAAATCTTGATTCAGGCTGATGTCACCAGTGTATTTTTCCAGTAAGGCTGCTTAACTCCCTCTTTAATAATATCTTTACAATTTTTTCTTCTTCTGAGTGTAGTAGACGTGTTGAAATATTACAGGTCTATGGATCTGCCTGCAGTAATGGGTCTTCAGTCTGATACTGAGGAAGTAATGTTTAACAGTTCCCCGTGGGAAGGCTGAAGTGGGTGTAGGGGAATAAATCCAGTATGTTGGTGCCTATTTAGTCCCTTTCATCTTCAGTGAGAAATATAAAATCATAGAATGGCCTAGGCTGGAAGGGACCTTAGAGATCATCTAGTCCAACCTCCCTGTCATGGGCAGGGACGCCACCTCTCACCTAGACCAGGCAACACATGGGGACTGAGCGGGAATCGAACCCGCGACCTCGGTGTTGGTCCTTGTTGTCAGCACCGCGCTCAAACCACTGAGCTAACTGGCCCCCTAAATATGATGGGGACTGTGCTATTTCTGTCATGTGAGAAGGTTAGTCTAGCTTTTTCTATTTGGACATTTTCCTCCACTTTTACTATTTGCAATACTTAGCTCTAGGCTCCAGATTGGACGTTACTGATTCTCAGTTGCATATTTTAGGGCGATTTCAATCTCTAAAATGAGCATGCATGAAACTGGAATGAAACAAAAAAGCCTGTAGCGAAGACATGTCTCCTTGTGTATCTTGTATGCCTGCACCACAAAAAAAATTATCACTTTTTCTCATCTCCTGTGAGGAAGCTTTCTGCATGTCATTCATACTCACATACTAAGCAGTATTGTAAATGCATTGGAATGAATCACTCTAGAATTTTTTTTTTTTGCTTCTTTTTTTCTTTTAGCAACCAGGGAGATTCTATTAAGACAAGTTCAGAAGACCCCATACAATCTCTTAAATTTTCAAGTCTTGGTATTTTTCCTATTTTAAGGTACAAAAGTAATGCCAGTGCAAATGGTCACAGGAGGACCAAAAGGAAAAGATGCCAGTGCTTACTCTCCCTATGAACAGGCAATATGTAAAATGGAAAATTTAAAGGAGGAGAGACAGGAATGTGTTTGTGTTACTTCACTGTTGTGCTGAGGCGTAGGTGCTCAAGCAGCTGCTGAACGTGGCAAGCGGAGTAAGATTGCGTCTGCATGTACTCCTCCAGATAAACATTCCCTTTAGCCCCAGCCCTTCAGATTTAGACACCCACAGATATCAAGACAACCATCTGTGTAAAGGTTTGGTCCCTAATCCTCTCTGCAGTACCTGGAAGAGAAAGGTAGACATCTTTACCTCACTTAAGCACTAGATGGAATGAAGAGCCTCTTGCAAACTTCTGTTTTCATTGAATATACAGCTCTTGAAATAAACGCTGATTTAGATCACTCCAATTAGGTGAGACAAGTCCTACCTTCAAGCTACTATGGTTATATGCTGTTTTGTGTCCGCATTTCAGTTCCCCTCCTGTAAAACAATTTTTCTGTCTCTGAGACATGATGAGATAGGTGAACTGTGAAAAGCCTAGATGTTGGAGGAAGGGAACATCCTGGGAGGGGAGGAAGTTGTGTTTGGGTGCTCCAAGGTCACTCTGGGAACTTTGTCAGATAAACAATGAATCCAAAGTGATGGAAGCACAGGATGCAGAACAAAACCACTGCAACATAAAAAAGATACATGTGAAGCAAAACCACTGAAAAGCAAAAAACGTACATGTGAGAAAAGTGCATGTAAAGAGCATTTTCAAAATGCTGTTAGTGAGTGTGAAAGGAAATGTCTTTCAGATGAGCAAAGAAAAGTAGAAGTAGCAGAGTCAATTACTCCAAGCCTGGGAAAGCAATTTGATATCCAGGAATTCGGATGAAATTTTGTGCCCCTTGGAGTCAATTTTGGCTATAGGATGTCTGTAGAAGTAGGATTTTTTTCTCTGTTCTGAACGTCTGTTCTATGTTACTGGAGACCTACATTCTTCCAAAAAAATAGGTCATTTTTATAACAGAGATATGCTTAATTCTAAACAAATTAGATCCTAACTTTATAAAGTAAGCTGGTAAATGTGCCCCAGGCCAGGAGGACAAGGTAATTATTCTATAATTCAGGACCTTACCTATGTGGCTGTTTTGGCTTTGATTCAGCAAGCTATTTATTTCATGCCTAATCTGAAGCAGATGGGCTCTTCTGTTGAAGTCATTGCTTTCTGACCTGAAGTTTTCCACTGAACCGAGCTAGTATTAGATGAAATGTTTGACACGAAGTTAGGAAAGTAATAAATTGAATTACGCAAAACTGAAAAGCTGTTTCTGGTCACGTTGGAATCACAGAATGGTTTGGGTTGGAAGGCACCTTTAAAGGTCACCTAGTGTAACAATGCAATGAGCAGGGACAGCTTTGACTAGATCAGGTTGCTTGGAGCCCTGTCCAACCTCACCAGTCTTCCCGAGTCTCTCTCTTCCTCAGCATCCTTGATGATCTTTAACTTGTCTGCTTCTTCCCAAAGCTCTGCCACCAGGCCAAGCAGACCATCTACCCGACTGTTCCTCCTCCTACTGTCAGGCACCAGGGAGAGGCCCTGCCGTTGCTCTATTCTACCAAATTCCAGTCTGAAGAGATTCAAAACAAGGTTATAGGAGTATGAATATGAAGTCACAGGCACTGTTAGGTAGGAAGTGCTGTGGTTACTTGTCACAGCATACCTGTTTGTGAATCCAACACGACAAAGGTGAGCTGGTTAACTGCTGGACCGATCTATGAATCAATTCGGTAATACCCAATTAGAGATCTAGGACCTGCTCCATTCCTCTTGAAAGGCAATGGTGACATTTTCCTGATAGCGCAGGTTGCCTTTCTGATTGCTACACTTGACTTCAGAAATGAAGGAATGGCTCTGAACTATCTAAAGGTTAATTAAAAGAAAGAAGAATATCAAATAAAGGCCAAATCTTTCTTCCTTCGTGTAGAAGCCCAGTGAAGGTCATTTGAATTTTAAGTCTATAGGACTGAGCAGCAGAGATAGTGTTTAAAGGGAGCTCTGAGCTGATTTTGGCTGTGATATTAAATCTTTTAGCTTAATTTAATGACGTCTCTTTCTTCTGTGATTGTTAGCAAAGTTCTAACAACTGGGTATAATCTAAGACCAAAAAAATTCAAAATTATTGAACCTTAACTCTTAGAGGTGGTGGTTCCATAAAATAAGGACACTGCCCAAGAATGTGGGTGATATGTCATTGGACTCATTTTACGTGATAAACAAGTCTGACGGGTTTTATGGCAGACAAAACTTTCTTCTGTTGCTTGTGTTTCACTTGAGTTTTCTGACCCAAACCATTATGTTGCTTAAGCAAGCATGCTATATATTGGTAATATTTTCTGATATCAGCTAGGATTGGGTTTCTGGTCTCTTATTAGGTGTTATAGTTACAGCTATACAATGGTGACTGTGTAATGCCTTAGTTTCCTGGCTCTAGTGGCAGGAAAATATTGTGGTGAACTCTGACAGCTCTCTTGGTCTGGATCATCTTGGTCATAGCTCTGGGGTATATGGCACAAGCTGGACTTCCCCACAGTCTAAGTGTAACAGTCATGGTCATGGCCTATGAGGCTTACCCGACCCGTAGATCGTGTTCTCAGGATTTTGCAATGAACAAAGAGAGAGATCTGGATTTCTGGTGATTTCTTTATCATAAATTACTAGGAAACTGCCGGTAGTGAAAACGTTTTATGTATTTGTCTGTGTAGATACATATATAGACACGAATATTTCAAGTCACTACAAAATTACCGCTAGGAAAGCAAATATACGTATAACAGGACTGAAGCATGTATGTGTATATTACAAGTTATTGCAAAATTTCAACTTCTGAAGCAAGTATTTTCTTCTGAGCGTTTACCCGTATGCACCTATAAATATATTTGTGAGGTATTCCTAGTAAAACACCAAGCTGCTTCCAGGAGTGGGGCTAACCAAAGACAAACGGTCCTACCTGAAGATGTCCCCTCTGTCTGGGAGATCCGGTGTAGAGAGCCTCCTGTTGGGTCTACAACTTATTGGTGTAGACACAGAAGTGCCCATAAGACATCAGTTCCCAGAGCAGTCGTAGCCGATTCCTGTTTTTGCTAGAGGCAAGTTTGCTGTCACAGGTTTCATCCTGCACCCATCAATGTTTCTTTGTCCTGTCAATTACTCCCCATTAAGGAGGCTCCGATGAGCTCATGGGGATGTCCTCCTTGTGTTGGTATGCTGACCAGGTTGCTTTTGTGGCAGGTCCATTACTAGGCATAGTTTATGATAATAATACTAAGACATGCCTGCAGAACTTATGAAAACCCCAAGACCTAAGAAGATAATATAAATGCTTAGAAAAGGTAATTCTCAAACCTCTTTTATTTTATTTTTATTTTTGGGTGAGGATCTCTTAATGAAGTGAACGACCACTTCCATTTTTTGTCACTCCCCTTCTATCCGAGGGGATTAAAAACAAGCAAAGTAATTTAACTGCAATATTTATAAATGGTATATTGTGTTCATTTTCATAGGTATGGTATTTATGGTTCACTGATTTAAAAGTTTATGGCTCAGTTCACAAACCTTGAGAACATGAAATTGATTGTTGCTTAATGTACTAAGGAGCTTGTGATTTGGGACCTCTCTGGGGTTAGCATCTGGTATCTACAGTTTTATATACTTAATGTTTTCATAATTAATGCATTTCAACCAATCTCTATAATGCATTTCACAGAGGCAGCAATAAGTCTTATTTGCTTAGCCTAAAAATCCTATTGATATTAAAGAGCTACAAAGTGGTGTTTGAGTCTGTTATGCTTTTGTAGTAAATCTGCCAACCTTAAGATGGAACTGAACTATCAGCTATTGGTGTTTGTGTGTAAATATTGAGGAGACTAATTTTCTGATAGCTACCTAATGAAAGCAACAAGCAACCAACAAGCCTAGATCCTAAATAAGCCATATTGTTATTTAATTAGTCTTTCTTTGTTCATTGGTTGGTGGATTTTGCATGTGTTGGCAGGAGGCATAAATTAGACCGTCCTTCAGAATCCTTTGCCTACAATCTATGGATCAGTCCTTGTTCCTCTGTAGTCTGAGATTATCAGAAGAGATAATTAAGCAAATAGGACTTGTTATTTTGTGTTAGCTATACAGTTTTCAAGACACCAGAATGATTTTGGTGACCAGCTCTTGAAGTTGATGGAAACACACAAACATAAATAAGGTATCCTCGGTTGAAACTTGAGGTATGGAATTGTTTTGGGTTAGTGTTTAAGAAACTTTTGAATATAGTTCTTGGCAAGATGGAGAAGCTATAATATTGAGCTTTGACTGAAACATGGTGACTGAGACATGGGGAATTTAGTGGCAGGGAACATAATGAATGCTGTCCTGTTACCCTAGAATGGAAAATAGAGGGAAAAACTAAATAGACCGCACTTGTAGTAAAGAAAGATTAGTGTTAAAGCACAGTGTAGCAAAATTAGCAACCAGACAGCATAGAATCAGTGTAGACTGAAGTTTGAAACCTGGACAGGTTTTGAAAACAAAGAGCAGTCTATTACTGCCAAGTGAACCAGGATGTTAATGCTAAACTCAATGTGTTGAGAGGGCTCAGCTGAACCTATTCTATTCTGGATAAATTATTTTTGCTAGTGAATTATTTTCCTAAATAATTTAAATTAGATTTTTATTTGGCCGAAATGAGTGTAAAAATGAAACCTTCTACTTCAGATGGTAGTGGAAAAAAATCTATACTTGTTTTCAAATGCAGCCGTTATTACTTCTTACAAGGTCTTTTACGTTCAGTGTCTTCAAGAACATCAGATCTCATAGCAATGTTGCCTTTTTACAGCATGCTTTAGACTGCACCTCTGGCCAAAGCCTAGAAATAGCAACGAGGAGCAGCAGCTGTGGAACTGCAGATGGAGAACTAGCATATGCTTTGTGTCGTCTCCTTGTTTCTGATGATTGTAATGTTCTGACACTTAATGCTGCTGAGGAAAATAGCTGTACTCATTTGCTGTCGCTGTCTCCTACTACTGGAAGTGTAACTAAGTTAATGCTAGATTTGTTCCTCTCCTTTTATTTGGCTTTTGGGACTTCGTTATTTTGTGGGATTTTTGATTAAGACATTCTGCTTAGTCTTGTCCTGTAGCTATTCAGATTGGGGGCACCTTCAGAGATTCCCAGAGGGAGTTAGAAGTGGTTTAAATGGCATCATCTTTAACACTGGTACTTTTCAGAACGACCTGTAACACCTGTAGAAAGCCTTTGTTTTGTACTAGTCAAGTGGTGTCTGCTTTAGAGTTTGGAAGGTCTTTTTTTCAACTGTAACTTAAGCCTGAGCCGGGTGAGGGCTTGCTCTTCAAGTGCTTCATTTACAAATAAGCCTGAATAGTTGGTCAGAAGCTTTCAGTTAAATTTCCAGTCACAAGTTTAAGGGCATGTGATGCCATGCTTGGGTGGTTTGTGGTTTGACAGTGCTTTGTCCAGTATTATGGGGAACACCTCAAACTGTCAAGTGGGTAGGTGATATCTGAACTCTGATTAAATTATGTTGGGGTTTTTTTTTTTATTTTTTTCGTGTGGTTTTTTTTTTTCTTAGTGGCGAGTCTGTAGGGCTAGCAGCAAAGGCAACTGGGTAACAGCCTTCCAGCCCTGCGAGGATGGTGGGAGGAGGGTCTGTGTCACAGGAGCGCTCTTGGAATCTCAGAGTCAAAGCTGTGATCTGAAACAAAAGTATGTGAATTAAAGAAGGGTACGGGGTCAGTCCAGCAGCCCAAATGCCGAGCAGTGCACAGCCATGCCAGGGCAAACATGTTTCTCCCCTGAGTCCAACACGTTTGACTGGAAATTTTGCTTGACTGATGCTCTTTGTTACTGTAATCCAAGCAAATGTTCATGTGTGTACTGGAAAGACACAAAGATTCCACAGGAGTGTTCCTGTACTAACATTATTAACTGATCCCGTAATGCTTTCTGATTTTTTTTCTCCTAAAGAGCAGAATGATAAATATCTTGAGAATCAATAGATCTGTTCAGTATGTACTTATTTGGAGTCCATCATTAAGTAAACTTTGGTAAGTCAGTACTTGGTGTGTTATTGTTGTTTTTTTCCTTAAACAAACAAAAACCTCCTTTTCTAGGGAATGTTATTGGTAGCAAAGTCATTAGGGCTTCCATGTCACTTCTGTGCCAAGTTCTCAAAAATCCCTGAATGCTAGGGGGTAAATTTGTAAACTACATCATTACAGAAGAACTGTATGGAGAATACAATTTTGTTTAAAATACAAAGTGCTTGGGGAGTTTACCCCCGAGTATTCAAATTAGTCATTAATCAAAAAAGCAATTTGAGCATTTGAAAATCATTACCAGTTTAAAGGACTTAGATTCTATTTTAAGGATTTCAGCGGTCAAAAAAGCTTCAGCTGCCACTAGAGAATACTCAATCTGCACAGAAATTCTAACACTATATCTCCAACTGCCATATGTGGCTTAATTTTCACAGCTTTTTGTAACCTACCTTTATTAGATGATAGAGGGAGAAAAATGACCTTCAGTAGAACAAGTACGTTTAATGTGTTGGACCTGGCACACTTAAAGCCAGTCTGCTGAATTCCTCATAGGATAAGTTGATGTGAAGCATCTTGCCATCAAGTCCAGCGGCAACTTCAAGATGAGTTCACGTTTGCTTGCACAGAGGCTCTGTGGGGAAAAACAAGTAGCACTGGTGGTAGAACGAAGGCTATAGTAGTTTTCAGGCATTTCAGCTTGGTGTTTAAAAATCCTGTCCTCAGAAAACTGGCAGTTAATGAGCAGCTGTGAAATTTGCCATTTTTTGGTACAGATGTGAATGTTTTGGAGCACCTTGCCTTTGGGAAATATCTTCACTGAGGTACTCTAAGAAAAGGTTTAGAACTAGCATTGCTACAGAGGTGTGCAGCTGCAGAGACGTAGAGAGCAAAGAGGACGTGGTAATTATGGTAACTTGGGATTCAGAATTTCTGTGCCTTTTAGTCTCAGTCTTAAAAAAATTATCTAGATGATATAGATGATAATGATATAGTTATACTCTTTTACTAACCCATACAGGATTTGTTATTTGGATGCATTTTCTTAGAGAGAATTATTTGGGCTTGCTATACAAAATCTAAATGTGATTGAAAATGAAATGGAAGTTCTTAGTCATATCAACCGCCATTCTGTTTTCTCCTGTCTGCAGCAAAAAAACCTCTTTCCTAGTAGGGCTTTTGTTTGCCCTGATGTAAGGCAATAAAAGGCATTTTCCATTTAAAAAACTAAAAATACATACATTCTGTTATTGGTTCCTCGTGGAATTTTTGCAAATGTCATGTACTATTGTCCACGTGACACTTCTGTATTGGCTTATCTATACATTGCCTGTGTATTTCATGTGGCTTCTGTTTTGTTTCAGTGAGGGCAGAAACATATTTACTGTGAAGGAGTAACAAATGGTTAACGTAAGGCCATACTCATACCACTGCCACCTAGTCAGAGATTTAGTGTTTCTTTCATTTTAGAGAAATTCTCATCTGAGAGGAACTTTTGTGTTGATTCAGGGAGGAAACTACAATCTCTGTTTTCAGTGAAGAAGTTATACTTGCATGTACAGTTATATCAAACATATGACAGGTTTGTGCCTCATTGTGTCTTTCCTCTGTCATCCAATTATTCTGCAGGAGTGACCAGCAGGTTTTATTCAGTCTGCTTAGCTAGATTTCTTCCCACAGAATCTGGAAAGTGACTTAAGAGGAGTATGTATGCCTAGGTCTTGAGTTAACCTTTTTTTGTATTGCTGTCATGAGAAGGAGCAATGCTACTGCATCACTCTAACAATAAATTAATTAGACACCATTTAATAGAAACAAACTGAAAGTATTTTAAGACAAGTGAATAACAAATGATGTGATAGGAGAGGTAAGAGAGAATTGCTAAGAAACAATAGTTTTACCCAGAAACACTCAGTATTCATGTTACATTTTGATCTTTAATTCTCGAAATGCTTATTTCAGTCAGTATAGTAATGTCTTAGTGATCATCCAGCAACTGATGTAAATGTTTTTATTGGGATCTAATGGCACCAGTTTTGCCAGCACTCTGGACTGGAATATTAGTTTTACCTCTTGGCTCTATTGGCAGATCTGCCTTTGAGGTGCGTGGTCTCTCCAGTCTCTGACATTGTTCGTGTAAATGCAACTTGGAGTCATGTAGGAGTATTAAGGAACTGCAGGACATCCTTTAATAGATCACCAAGAGGACTGATGTGCAATGACTTTAAAAATAATATGCTTTCTTCAGAGAAAGAAATAAAAAAGTCATATTGAATATTTTTTGTCTTTTTTTCCAGGGTTTAAAAATAAACTTTCTGACCATCATGCATGAATGCTTGATCTCTTTATAGTGGTTCTGACATTTGGAGGAAACCTGTACCACTACCCTTATCTATCGTACTTGACAAGCTATATGTTTAGAACACAGAGTTAGTGAAGCATTCTTTGGAGAATAAATTTTAAAAGGAATATAGACATGTAGATGTGTGAATAAGAGCAGATTCTATGATTCTACGGGCAGTAGAAGATGTCTTGGAGCAAGTTCCTTACTTAGCATTTACTACCAACTAGGTCCGATGTGGAAATGTCTTTTTTTGAATGATAGTAAAAGTGAAGCAGAGATGCACACTAAATCTAATATTTGCTTTTCAACAATTAGAATAATACATTGAAGAAACTTTAATTTGAAGAAAGGGAATTCTAACATCCAAAAAACTGAATTCTAGATCTTTTGGAAGAGAGATGGAATTTAGAATGAATGTCATTGGAAATTATGACAATTGAAAAAGTTGCTGAGGAAAGTGTAGGGAGTTTAATAATATATCTGTGTTACAGCTTCTGAATGGTTAGATAATTGTAGGCTTAGTCCAACAATATAAAAACAGTTCTTTTGACTTAAAGTTTGAATCTTTTGGAAGCTTCTTAAAGACAGTAGAACTTGCCTCACTTTTCGAGATAAGACTTAGAGAAAAATAAAAAGTTTTTAGCTAAAATCAGAAAAAATATCATGTGTGTAGTTTAATAAGACCAAGGCAGAAGGAGACAGTGAGATTATATTACCATTACATACAAGTTTTAAAACTTTACATTTTTCCTTTTCAGACTGATTTTTAAGAACAGTATCTGGGAACAATATTGGGCTCTGGAAATCCAGAATTCTTCAGTAACTTCCCTTGTTTTGAATGAGTGCTTAAATTCCAGTGTGAAGCTGATGTGAATTTCATTTGGATCAGGGACTGTATTTGATGGGGGTTTTTTTGTTGTTGTTTTTGTAGAACTTGTTCAGGTATGAGAGCTCCTATAGCAGGGAATGAACTGGTAAAGGATTTATATTGGTATGGCCCAATAAATTATCATGCCACTTTTTTTAGTAATACCTTGACTGCAAGAGCAATTGCTTGAAATCAGAATGCACCATATTCCTTGTGGGTCCCCTCACCCCTTCCTGTGTTGGGGAACATGGAAAAGAGGCTGCCCGACAGCTGAATGCCAAACTATCAGTAGATAGTAGAAAATAATGATATTTCCATTCTATTCCATCTGTCTCTGGACATCTCTCTCTCTTTCTCCATATGCTGCTCTACTGACTCAGATACAAGTTAACAGGTAGAATCTGGGAGGGATATGATGGGGTTTGCAAAACAGACCGATTGCAGAGCGGGTGAATTTTGTGCTTTTTGAACCACATGGTTGTGGCAGGGGACCAGGCTTAATAGTTGGAAAAGGCTCGTTAAAAACCGTGCACTGATGTGTGATGAGATATTCAGAAGCCAGAGCTTTATAGCCTAGTAAGGAAATGAACTTGAGTGCATCAAACTGTGCTATTTGAAATGCCATCCTGTGTCTTATGAAAGAATAACAAGTTATAAGATGTGATTGAACGCTGGTGTATACAGAGACAGTGGGCGATTTTATTTGTTTGAGAAATAAAAAGAAAATTTAGTCTCTGCTGTACATGTACTGAAAGAAGTTATTCACACCGTAACTCCAAAAAGTGTCATGATACCAGGGATGAACTTAGTAGCATGACCTAAATTCGGAGTCAAAATGTACTGCTTTGTTTCTGGTGGGTCTATCTATTCCTAGTGGAACTCTTTTTCTAGTTGCTGTTTGTTTCAGAAGATAACAGATACCACAGAGGAATGCTCTATTAAATGCTACCTTCAGGAAAAACTGAGTAGTTTTAATTAGCCTCAAACTGCAACTAGAACTCTGTGCCCAAACCCTAACATTTAAAGGGGTAAAAGCAGGTTGATAGAGTTGGATTTTCCTTACCTTTGTTTCTACCATTAAAGTTGTATTTTACTGTCAATGAAAGTGTTCGTGGAAGTTATTTAGAATACGTTGAAATTCTGGGTTCAGAATTGCTCTGATATATTGGACACAGCAGTCATTTGCAGAAACTGCCTAGATGCCTTTTCTTGAGCTTTGTGCATGTCAGATAAAACAAATGTTGTCAAGCTTTCTAGAAATGTTACTTGCTTTTCTTAGATCGAGTGTGATCTGAACATAATGGAAGATGATTTTAGAAGCATGATAGTACTCATTGCAAGGCTAGCAGATTTTTAGACTAATTGTCGAACATTGAAGAGCTAGCTAATATTTCAACTGCACATATATAAATTGCTAAGATTTTCAGAAATTACCATTATACATAAAAAATCGTCTATCTAAAGGAAAGAAGGTAGATATTTTTAAATAAATTTGTTAATAACTTAATTGAACAAGCAGGAGAAACTGGAGAGATTTAATTAAAATGTTAGAAGAAAAATACCTTTATTGGCTTACTTTATGTGGCTTCTGTACATTTCATGATTTGATCTCACAGAATAGCGAAAAAGAGATGTGGAGAACGTCTGGCAAGTGTGTGTGTAGTGATGTGTCTTTGTCTGAGTGATGATATACCCATGGCAGGGAATAACAGCAGCTTTGTCGAGAAGTGCAGAAAATCAGTTGATAGTGTATCATGTTTAATTTTATAGCATATTGATACTAAATGTTACTTGGCAGTTGCTGTGAGATGCTGACTTGTGGGAGGTGCTCAGCACAGCTCTTAGGTAAAATTTACAATCAGAGCCCACAGTTCCCTCAGCAGGTGCCAGCTAAAGCTCCATTTTTTAAAGCTCAGCTTTCGAGAGGACAGGATGCTCAGCTCAAAAATGAATTTTGGATCAAAACACACACCAAGAGGAAGAATTGAGAGTATGCGTAGGCATTATCTTTGACACAGAACTGGGATGCTGGGTGTGCAGGTTTCAGTATCCTGTGTTTCTGTGCTGGAAGAAGAAAACATTTTTAAAGCTAAACCCTTCTTAGGGACAAAAGTAGAAAGGTTGAAACATTATAATGTATTGCAAGGGTTTTTTTTCAGAAAATTTCACATGCATCATTATACAGTAAATTATAAGCCTGAATGCATATACAGTAGACAGTCAACTAGTTTCTCAAAACCTGAAGCTTATAATGTATTTCATATAAAAGAAAGATTTCATTATTTATAATCCAGTTTTCTAACAGTTACCTGAGTTGCCTCACTGTTTGACCCACTTAAGTGGGTGAGATTCAGGCCAAAATGGTCTTCTGTCCTCAGATGGACTTCTGAGCACACACCGGTGTCCTAAACAGATGTCGCCAGGGTTTACGTCTCTATTGCACGCGCAGTAGAGCAGAGATGGGATGAGCGAGGCTGATTTCGGAACCTCGTTTGGTACATAAATGATGGGAAGGGGGGGAAAGAAACTGTAAAACTGCGCCTGAGCAGTATCGTGGTACGTGGATGTGTGCCACCCGGCTTTCTCTTTGTGGGAAATTTCCTTGGGCTAATTGACAGTGGTTTGTTTGTACAATGAGCACCCGAGTGTACGCTATTCTGTCCTGCACAGTGTGGTTACAAAGTCATTTAATTGCAAGCTAGAGTATCCTTTTTTTTTCTATTAAGGAGAGCTCTCACCTCTGACCTTGTTTCTTGCCGTGATGGACTTGGAAACGGGTACCTGGAGCTGCACTGCTGAAAGCTGCTACAGCCAGTGGAGAGCTGAACTAAGAGGTAGGGTCTAAAGCTACCAAGTTGGCTGATGAAACTCGTGTTTTGATGGCTCCCGATGGCACAGTTAAATTAGGACATTGCAGTTCCTTGAGAGTCAGATGACTTTTAAAAGCAAATCCCATATGTGGCGTCGCAGAAAAAGGGAATGGTGAAGAGATGTTTGTCTTGTTTCTCCACGTTTTTAAATGAAAGCTGGAGTGTAAAATGATGCATGGGGTTTATGCCTATTTGCACAAATACATCCATATTTATGCAGCACATTTCCCTCAAGTGTACCTGAGGCAAAGTGAACACTGAAATATAATTTTTCCCTTTGCATAAATGTCTAAATTCTGTCATCCTCCTCTTGAGTTTCTCTTTCTCTACATCTTGAATGCATAAAGGATGCAAAGAAAGCATTGGGTCTTTTTTACTCTAATAGCGGCTTTAAGCATGAATACTACACTTGTCTCTATGAAGAAGCATTATATGAAGATTGTTATTGTTGATCAGATTTTGAAGTGCTTTACTCCATTTTTATGTAGTCCTTCTTCAGTTTAAACATCCTTTCTATTAAATATGACTATTTACATGCCTGTAACTGTATGAAAGAGAATAAATATTTCATTATCTGACCTATAAATAAATATTTATTCTTTGTAAGATACTAAGCCATTGTGTGGCTTGGGAAAAATAACTCTGCCTCTCTGTATTTCCTGACAGCTGTGAAACAATTCTACTTCAAAAGTCAAAGGATTTGAATTTCAAAATAACTTACAAGCTGGGAGCAGAGCTTTAATGTTTTTAAAACATTAGCAGAGAACTAAGCAAGAAAGAAGCTGGAAATTATTCTCGGAAGTGTCAGGAGAATAGTAATTTTCATTTGTACAGGACTTCAAAATTTTGACTTTCTTCTTTTAGAAAAGTTGAATGAACACCTTAGTTGTCTTGGATCAAAATGGAGAGGAAAAAAGCACACCCCAACTCTCCTCAGAGACCTGCACGTCAAGTCTGGCACTGGTTTTGGCAGCAGAGCCAAAATGTGTTTGTCGGGATTGTGAAAGGATTCTTTCAGAGATTACAGGGAAGGGTTTTCCATACTTGAGCTGCTACTGCAGCCCAGACAACAAGTCAGAAGGAGAAATCAGTTTCTGGGCAGAAGAATTGGTTCTACCCAGTTTATATGGATAGGATTTAGAAGTCTGCTTTGCTTGGCTATGAATAATAGGAATATATCACATGGGATGGTAAGGAATTGAGGAACCTGGTCTTGCCCTGATATTTATCTGTGCTTCTTGGAAAGCTGACAGAAGATGTAAGGGACAGGCAAGGTAGTTTTGCTGGTTAAAAAGAATGAGTCAGTAGAACTGTAGACCATTAGCCACATGCTAACCCAAGGTAGAATAATAAAATGGCTACTTCTGTGACTTTTAAGTAAGAATTGTAAACTAAAAATGTAATTAGGCTTGTCAGTAGGGAACTTCTCAGACAAATCTGCTTTTGTTTTGTTTTCAACAGAGTTCGAGGTCTGGCTGATAGAGACAGCTGTGTCAATATTAGATACTTTGATTTCTCTGAGGTATTTAATTTAGTACCACATAACAGTTCAATTTAAGAACACCGCATTATGTAGCATTAAGAGGCTACACAGCAGACGGATTAGAAACTGGCTCACTGACGGGTATCAAAATGAAGTTGCTAATGGGGAGAGATCAATGAGAAATGCCATTTTCACAATGGTCTCCTGGGGGCTGGGGCTAGTTATATTTTTATCATTGATCTAGATATTGATATAACATTCTTACTGGTGAAATTTTTAGACAACTTAAAGGCCTGTGAGTAACAGAGACAAGTAATTTGAGAAAACTAAATCTTGAGAAAACTGGATCAGGTGTTGTAATGGGTTAATGCTGCAGTAGTAGTGGGGTTTCTACTGTGATTGCAAATGCATGTGGCAACCAGACACTTGGACAGTAGCCTCGTGCCTGACTTGCTGAGGAGTTTTCCAATTCCAAGTCAGTGCCCACTTTTCTCAGAGCTACTTGGCAACAACCTGCCCGAACGTGCTGTGTGCTGCTGTTTATGTTATTGTTTCGTTTGTTGGTTGGTTTGATTTTCTTCTTTTTTCTTTTTTTTTTTTTAATGAATATCAAATTCTGGTTAGAATTGGAGAAAGGCTGTTGTTGGAAGGAACGTTGTAGTTCAGCCACTTGCTCAAAATAGGGTAACTCTGAAATTAGGTCAGGTTGCTTAGAACCTTGCCCAGCTGAACTTTAAAAGTTTTTAAAGGTCGGGATCTCCCCGTCTCCTCTGGGCAAACTGTTCTAGCATTTGGACTGCTCCAGTGAAGACATTTTTCCTGCCCAAAGCTTATTTTCCTCTTTTTTTTTTTTTTTTTAAATCTTGCAGCCCTTGTCTCTTATTCTTTCATTACATGTGTACGAGAAAGCGTGAGTTGTTTGAATCATGTATCAGCTATAGCTGCTATAAACATTAGTTCCTTGTGAGGATTTTGGATGATTGCAGAAGTGTACAGTTAGGTCCCTAGATGTTTAGTGCCAAATGCATTAAGAATTTAGAAAGGGAAAACTATTCCTAGAAATATATTTATATTCACTAAAAGTTATGCTTCGGTGCATTTGTAATTTGTAGTTCTAAATGAACTCAAAAGGAAGGAAATAACACTTCTAAGTTTTCTTCTGTCCTACAGTTGCTCTGTTTTATCTGGGCAAGAAGAAATACCATAGTTCTAGGACATGCTGAAGTTTTCCACAATGTCTGAGGCTTATTTTGTAGAGACTTGCTCAAGGCACATTTCTATGTGGTTGGGTAGGTGTCTTGTAACTTTTTGCTTGTTTTCTTGTGTCAGCAGCAGGATATTGCACTAGCTGGATAGGTGCTCTGAGTGTTATAGCCATTAATTCGAGTGGTGCCCTGGGGGGAGTGTGCATATATGTTTGTTTTTAATGCTTGAATATATTAATATTTGTTAGCATACTTGATCATCTACGTTTCTACTTCTGATGGCTTATGATAGCACTACTGGTACTTCTTACTGATTAGATTTATATCTACAATAAATAGTAATCCCTAAACTGCTTTTATTTCAGCAATGGAACAGCCCTCATCTACATTCATGCTCTCTACAATCTTCATAATGTGCACAGAGGCAGCTCCTCTCGCTCCCTGCCCCCAAGAAGAAGTTGTTTTTTCAGCTCATTTAGCTGTTTTCCCCTCCAAACCTTAAAGATTTTTGTATGCCTGAGTAGTTCTGAACTGGTTATAAAAGGCATTGGACAGGGAGCAAGCTTATGCTTCTCAGCTTTTCTCCAGTTCTAATACAGAAATGTGGTATTTCATATGGAAGAAGACATCTAAGGATAATCAGAAACATAAAAAGCTTTACAAATGGATAATTTGATCCTGAAAACAAGTGTCACAGTTGCCATCCTAGCGTTTACTTTAATTTTGCAAGTGCCATTATTATTATGTGAACAGAATTTTTCAGAAAGGCACAACTGGGAAATTGTAGTATGAAATGTTGAACTGAGTCAGACATAACTGTTTTGCCTGAGTTTGTTCTGTACATAACGTGAAATTCTGTCTGAAGTGATCCATATTATTAGACTTAGTTTTTCCCACTTTGAGTTGGTGCCTGAAACTGTCTCCGTTCTTGAGTTTAAACTATGTTTTGCTGCAGTTAAATCTAGCTTGACCAAAACTTTGACAATATATTTAGAAATGAAATTGTTCACTATCAAAGGAAGCTACTGAATAGTTACCTTCTGCCTTTAAGTATGTAAGTACAGTTGAACCTCAGAGAAAGCAACATAAATCTCTAGAAAACTCCAAACTTTGAATTTAGAGTTCTTAAATACATAAAAATTGAAGTGTATTTGAGTGAAATAGTACTTTGGCCTGTTGCATGTTCAACTTGTATTTTAATCAGCCTTGAAAAGGTGTAGCAATAAAAGTGCTTAAGCGTATTCTAGGAATACAGCACTGTGAAAAGGAAGATGGTCAGTTTTAGTGGTTTATTTCATTCCTCATGAATCCCTTCCAACTCAGGACATTCTATGATTTTCCATTTTTTTCTAGTTAGTTCAGGGATTATGACAAAGAATCTGTAACAATCGGTGAAAACTTAGCTCAATTAATACTTTGTAATTTCATATTATGCTTAATTTTTGGATCCAAATTTTGGAATTTTGAAAGTTGTAGTTATGAATTATTTAGGTGCCTAAGGCATGGAATAAAACCAGAGACTGCTTTTACTCTGGTAACTGTACTAAGGACAGAAACGATACAAAGACTAGTAATACTAGTAATAGTAATATTTCATCAGAACTAATTTTCAAAGGTAAATACAGTTTCAGCTATCTGAAAAATCCTTCCAGTGAAAAATATGGACTTGTCAAGAAACCAGACACCCTTTGCTTAAGTGTTTCGATTATGTACTTAGAATATACATACATCTGCAAAAAAATCTTCAAGGTATTTGATGGGGGACTTTCTGCCTTCTTCCCCATTCGCTGCCCATTGGAACAGACTATAAATTTTCCATCCAGGCTCTGGTTTTAGTTAGGCTCATCGAAAGGTCAAGGTGCTACTCCAGTTGGGGAGATATGTCCAAGGGTGAATGGGAGAAAATGATACAATTGTTGGGAGTCACTAGGGTACTATATTCACCTTTGAAATAAATAAACACCTTAGCTGACTTTGTCTTGGAGGATGATTTATTTTTTTACTTTTTTTTGATAAAGCTAGACCTCTTGTTCTATTAGGCCTTGAAGTGGGAATGTAACTGTTATGTGCCCATTTAGGAACTTATATGACTTTAGGTTCTGTTGGACTTTTAAACTTGGGTAGCTACTCATTAATAACAAGTAAGACGTTTCTGTTTAATACCTGCGATTTTAAATCGTGAGTACCTGGACGTGCAGATACATCATTTTTACAATAGCTTTTAAATTATTTTACGGCAGTTTTGACATACCTCATCCTGGCTGACATTTTTCACCATCCTTCATTTGTCTTAGAATTTAATTTGCAGGGAGAATTTTTGTTGGAGACACGAAGTATACTTAAAATTTGTCCTAATTTGCAGTGTAGTAGTTTGTTATTCACACTTTAAATCTTGCTCTAAACTGATAAAATTATTTGTTTTCCACATGGGAAAGGATTTTATGCAATTGAAACACATTCTTTGTTAGCAGAGATTTGGTTTGGCTTTCTTTTCAATGCTCTAGGATTTCTCGTGAGATTATGAGTTGTCTCTGGGTGAGGAAAAGACTGTGTTTGAATGGCTGCTCCTTTTAATCCAAATAATCCTGGTCTCTGAAGAGATTAACATGAACATGTATAGTTGATTCCTTTTGCCTATGCTTTTGTGGTTTGCTTGGTTAGACTATATGCCATTTCTGGTTTTTAAAGAGCAAATGAGAAAAAAACCCTGAAACTCTGGGGAAAAAAAAAAATCAATGGCTAATCAAATAGTGACTGTTGACTGAGAAGGCGACGCAGACTGGGTCAGAAGTGGATTATTTATTATTCCCAACACAGACTGGGTCAGAAATGGATTTTTGCTCTGTAAGAGATAACCCATGTTTCTGTTTGCAAGCCTGTGCAACTTGTATCGACGGCTCCATTGAAATTTGAAGATGGGTAGTTTGCTGGAGGAACAAATTTCGTGTGAAATAACCATGAGTTATAAGTATGGATGAGAACTGCTTGTTTGTGAGGAACAGCAAACAGATACCATCTTGTAATTGATTTGGCTTATGTTGCTAAAATATGAAATTCATGTAATGTATTTTGTGACCTCAGTAAACACTGATGGAAGACATAGTCTAAGGGAGATGGTTGGTAAAATTTCTCTTAAAAGGGGGTGGTTGATAAAATTTGTTTTAAAGCAGTAGATATTAACCCTAATGATGAAGAGCCTTGCATGTAAACATTATATAAAATTATTTTCCATCCTCCTCTTAGAATAAGTGTCCAGCTTCTTAATTTGGCCTCTCCTAGACAAAGAAACTTATTCTTGTGCACACAACCGATCTCAGTACTAATGTAGCTCGAATGATGATGTCTTTTTTTCTTGTGAGATGCTAATTTGTTGCCTAGTGTGTCATTAAGGACTTTGAATACTTATGTGAAATTAATTCTTTAAGAGCTACTACAGTGGTGTGCATACATAATGTCATATTTCTATACACATAATACTGCTGCCTTCAAATAATTGCCACTGTTTTCTGCCGCTCTTAATACCTCTAGGACTTGCCTTGAAAGTAGCTCTCAAGTGCCTCACCACCTCAGTAAGGTCTTATAATCTTGACTGGCAAATTCTGTCTGAATTAGTCTGTGATCCTGCTTCAACTCTTGTTGAGTCTTTGCTGATAGTTTATTTAAGGCACCACAAATACTGTAGGGTTCAGGCAAGGATAAAATACAAATGCATATGAGGTATCTGAATTTAAATGAGTTAAGCAACTTCAGCTCTTGGACATCTAACAATTTTCAAAGAAAGCAGCAAAAATTTCAGGCTGTCTATCCCCAGTATGATGGTAGACCAAAGCATGAAATAGAACTTGAACGTGGTTGGAGTTTTCCCTGACACAAGTCACATTCTGCGCAAGTTCACTTACCGTTTTGTGGAAAGCTTTGTCAGGAAGACTTCGTTGACTGCTAAAATAGAAATACTAAGGTAATTGGAACGTGTATCTAAATCTTTTACTATTTTAGCTAGCTCTCCATTAAACAAAACAAAACCCCAATCCAAAACAGAGTGCACAGAGCATTGAATCCAAAATCCATTCTTGAACAGACTGAATAGTTTGCTGAAGAAAAGACAGTTTCTGAGTATGAGGTATTGACATAAGATGTATTTTCATTTACTTAAAATAACCAGAAAAAGCCATTCCTAGAAATGGAATGCTCTGGTGCTCTGTCATTATTACTCCTAGATAGTTAACTTTAACATATCTTGGGTTTCAAATTAAATGTCAAAAGTCATTTGGCATCGAAAATGTCTCTGCAGAAAGCAAATAAATCTGTATGGCATATTTTCTATTTGCAACTCCTGTATCAGTGCCAGGAATGGTAATGTATTGCAATTGCTTTTCTGGCAAAAATTGAAGCAATGAAATGCATTATATTTTTAATAATAATAATAGTTAAATTCTTATATACAACATTATTTTGCTAAGTAGTTTGGAAAACTTTAAGTAAAAGACTACATAAGTATTTTAATGCTTAAAATGTTCTGGAAATCTAGGTTGCTTGCTCTGCAGCACCTTGATTAGATGCTGGGAAGTTGAGATATTTCCAAAGGTACGTGCCATACAGTGAAGCACTAGGGAGCCCATACAGTATAAACTACTGGTTACTGTCCTCCCATACTCCGAGCTAACCTCTCTGTTCCCCTTTGGCTTTGTACTTCTCATATTTTGATATATGCTGCCAAAAGGGCAATGATTTGTGAAAAATAAGTGCTGAAAAACCTTTAGAGTCCAGTCCTGGCATGAATTCTTCTTTCTGACCTTGGCAAGGTTACAGAGAAATGGAAGAGCACATCACCACACAGATGGGAGACTGGCCTTCCAAAGATACAAGTGACTCAATGGGTTATTGCAATTGGACTTTTTTATCTTTGAAAGTAAAGAGATGAAGAAAGTGAAACAGGGCTAGTAGTGGACATTTCCACTGGGGCTTGCGTATGAAAAGCTTGGCCTGGGAGTGTGATGGACTAGTGACGCTGTCATAAGTGTGAGACAGTGGCTTTCGAAGGTTTCCTGCAAGTACTGGTTTTAAAGTGAGGGCATTTTCTCTCTCTGCAGCTCTCCAGGTAGCAACTTCCTACCCCTTCTTCATCATCCCTGATATGTATATAATACAGCATTATTTTATCATGTAGCCAGACTGTTACAGGGTAAACTCATGAGACTGAGATTTGTTCAAAGGCATTGAGCATTTGAGAGAGGAGAGCTTGAATTCAACCTCCAACGTCAAATTTCAAGTCAGATCCTCTGCCAGGCAAATGAAAGAAACAGATCACGTGGAAACTACTCCCTGTTCTCTCTTCCTAAAGATAAGAAAAGTCAAGAAATGGAAAGTAAGAGATATATTGTTCCAATAATACCTCCCTCTTCTTAATTCCCTAATGCACAATCAGCCACACACTGGAGTCCAAGGAGCTGAAAATGGGTTGAAATAATGCCTCTTTTGCTTTTATCAGACTAATAGCCTGACTATTATCTACTATGTCATAAATCTAGTGTGATACAGAAGTTGGTCTCCTCTTCAGTATCACAGAGGCATCTGTTGACATGCCAGTGGCAGCTTTATGCCAGGATTGACACCTTAGCTACATTGCTGTGCCTGCAAGCCCTCGTTATCTAGTTAAAGGTGCTAGTTTTAACAAACATTCCACAATAAATGGAAATAACTATGCTATTCAAGTAATAAATAAAGGATATGCAGCTCAACAAAGACAGAAATGAACTTTTCTAGATGTGGGCAGAAATAGTCTAAGGCATTAACTCAGAACAGGCAATAGTTGTGGTTTTGAGGTATTGTTGTTTGTGGCTTTTTTTTTAAGTCAAGTTGGCAATGGATTAGAGGCAGGACTGCAGTGCTGTGTTGCTGTGCATAGAGAGTAAGCCCACCTGGATTTGTTGACAGAATGTTTTCCCTTTGCAGAATAATCTTTTACCTCTTCAGTACTGGAGCACACTTGTCTGCTTTAAGTACAGAGTAATATTCTGTCTGGCTTGGTTAGATTACATTCTTAAAGTTCAGAGAAGGGGAGCAAGAATAACCTGCTGTAGTATTGAAGTGTTAGGGTTTTATCCAGACTGAAAAAAGGAGTTGTCTTTAGTTAAGTCACTAAAACCTTTTCCAGCCCTGAGTGTCAGTTAGGGTTTTGCATAGCTGAGAGGATCTGGTTAAATAATAACCAACAAAAAAAAAAACTCCAAAAAAAGCCCCACATAGAAGAAAACATGTTTTGGGTTTTTTTAGTGGCTGTCTTTTAGATAGACTTAACAAATATGTGAGAAATTGTATGAGGATTAATTCAATCTAGTAAGAGGTGTATAGAGACGGATGACAAGGGCTTTGAGTTCCCTTTCAGATTATTTTTCTACAATTGTTTGTAGCAGACAGTGCTTACTTGTGTGGAGTGACTACATACAATCTGAAGGAACTCAGTTGTGTTTGTAGAAGTGGGTAATGGAAATGCAATTTATGATCTCTTTTAAAAGTAATTCTTCTTACTGGTAAAACAAAGACAAACTAGAGCAAGTATACCTGCACTCAAACATGTGCAGTAAAAAATAACCATAAGTAACAACTTCAGTGTGGTCTCTTCCAGCCACTGTTATACCTTTTGGCTCAATCTTGAATCTCCCAGGTGAAGTGTTTCTTCATACTGGCAAATAATTAACGTGGTGTTTGAAGAAATAGCTAGGCATATTTGCAGGAACTCATCAGACATTTTCAGAGTTGTGCTATAATTCTATACCTACAACCACAAATGCCCTCCCATTTAGTTTCACTCAAATTCAGAGGAGTCTTACTTCAATTATATTCCATCCTTACAGCTCTGAAATGAAAGAAATATTGTCCTTGATCTATGACAGATTACTATTTTGTTTGAGCAGTTCATAGTCCTGACTGTGTATTGGGTGATTATTATTCTACAAATTAGCATCTTAAGCAATTATTATGTAGGATATTCTGCTGGTTTTTAGCCCTGCTTATTGGTCAATTTTCTGACTAGACCAAGTAGACCAAGTGCACTGCTTCTGTTGTCGGTTGGCTAATTTGCAGAGACATAGAAACCTAACTTCGATGGCATTTAATGTAAGTTAGTTGACTACTAGGTTCTGCATCTGTTTGGAAGATGGGTTTGCACTGCAGCCTCAGGCAGAAAGTGATTTCAGATTAAGAATGCACAGTAGTGGTGCTGTAAAATCCATGGAGACACAGAAGTGTGCTCATAACCATTTGACATGGGAAGTTGAGGCTGTCAAACCTTAAAATTTCAAGTGCTTGGTGATCTTATAAAGAAGTTTAAGACCTGATCTAGAATTAATGATTGAGAAAATGGGTAATTGGTCGTCTGTGGCTTGCTGGACAGAATCAGCATGATATAAAATATCAATACCTCACAAAGAAACTGACTCAAATGAGCTAGTCTGCTTTCCATTGTGGTGGTTTTATCTTTTCATATGACTGAAGACATACAAGGATAAGAAAACAGAACAGGAGCGGGGAGAAAAACACAGAAAAATTCTGTTTCAAGAAAGGCCAACACCCTGTAGCATAGACTCTTCATGCTTTTAATACAATGGAAATGACCGAGTAGTTTAAGAACAAAAGCAGATACGAAAATACTTTAGACTTTCCTATTGAAAAAGTTGTCTTTTACTACCTACAGAAGTTCAAGATACAATATCCCTGGTTTGTGCTGAATTTCTGTTTCAAAATTCAATAGCTATCTCACCTAGATTTGGAAACCTTTCTGGCTACTTGGGAGTGCGTACGCAGTTTGCATGGGCAGAGTTGGTGCTTCTATCTGTCATGAGCACAAGTCACATCCCTATGAGATCTCAGGGAATTTATGTTGCAGTATCTTCTGGAATAGAGTGAAGGGGCAAATAAAAAGGTTTGAATTAATAAATTTCAGTTGTTTCTGGAGAAGTGCATCACAAAGGCCACGGATGTTGCATTTTATGCTTTGCTTTTGTGGCTCTTCTCCTGAAACAACCTGTTGCAGTGAGAAGAAAGAAATTAGAACATGTAGAGTAGAAACCAGGAGAGTGGAGCATTTAAAGCTGAAGGTTTTTTCTAAAGAACACAGATTAATAAGGACAAGAAGCAATTTAGTCTAGTCATTTAGCATACAGAAAACTCATGTAAGTAGACATTTGGTCTAGAAGTATCCACAGAACATCTGTGCCATATGTCCCTGCGAAATACAACTCCCAGGTGTTCTCCTGAGAACCCAAGACAGAAGTGAAACCTGTGGTACAAGAGACGAAGACTCAAACCCTGTCATTTTTGATATTGCAAGAAGACAGGAGGAATGAGAGCATGAAGAGTGTGTTAAGTCCACACAAAACCAGGGTGCTTTTAAGTTACTGTCATGATGTGGTTTCAGTAGGAAACTCAGCAATATGTAATAAGGTTCATTTTACAGTTTCTATGTACCAAAGTTTGTCTCTGCATTGTAACTAAGAGATTTTGAGTTTGCCAGAAGCGTTTGTGTAGCCCCCTTTGACACAGCTGAAGCTCTGCTAGACTGCTACTATTTGATGACGGAATTTCAGTATAGTCCATGGGCATCTCCCCTTTACTTAATCTCTTGAGAGAATTGTATAAAATTATCCATTTTATAATATTCTGTGAATAACTGTGCTATTGCCTGTTTTATTCAGCAGCAGGTACATAAAATAAGCCAAGAAAAAGCCAGATACTCTTTCCAGGTGAACAGATGTTAATGTCTTCATTCAATTTTTATTTCTGGTTCTTGCTCTGCTCAACTCCCACTGTAGTCAGCAACTCTGCCTAAATAAAGAACAAATAAAAAGCTAAGTAAATGCCTTAGGTTCTGTTCCAGGGCAAGGAAATGACTATTGGATTGCTGATCAGCCAAGATTTTCCACAGAGAGCAAATATTAAGATTTCTGTGTATTAAAAATTCAGTGTGTGTAATTCAAAATAAGTCCAAACCCATCCATCTCTATTGCACCTCTCATGAGAAATACAGGTAAAGGTTTTTAATAGTACTTTTGATTTCTGTAATGGTTGCACTCTAAGGGGTGGGAAAACAAAGGTAATCATACACTTCACACATGAATGAGTTGATAAATAATCATATAACCCACCTATAGCTCCTATAAAAGAAAATTATTACTTTTCTTATTTTTAGAAGGGATAGAATTGAAAAATCAAGTCTTATACGTGAGTGTGTTTTATAAATCTTTGCTGTTGGTTGGTAGGTATAAACAGGAGCATACATAGTATCACTCTCAAGACTGAGGTATGAATGAATAACAAGAAGCAATTTTGAACTTGGTTATTAAATCAGGACAGTATTGGTTTGACCAGGTTTACTTATTTAACTCAGGAATGATTTCTTTATAGCCTATGATACCAGTTTGCAGATGTTCTCTCCTTGCCACTTCTCATATTATTGGTGGTGGCAGTTTGAATGTTTTGAGAAGCAGGATGTATTTTCTCTTAACATTTTGCAAAGTCCAAAAGCCAATATGTGAGGAGTCTGCTGGCAGGGAAAGCAAGGGGGTTAAAGAACTTCCTATATATAGTGCTTTTGTCTGAGTCTTCTTCCAGGACCTCTGATAGGTGGTTTGGTTAGTGCTTCTGGGTGGCAAACTCTTTTCTAGATTAACGTGAGAGAGGTTCATTATAAGCTGGCAATGAGCAGAGTAACAGACCTCTTAAGTCTGATGAGGTTGCACACAATGGATGTGCTCCCTTGGAGGGAGGGACCGACTCCTGACCCTCTCTGGCCACAGTTACTGCAGGGTCGCTGAATGCCAACATCAGAAGCTGCCATCTAAGGTTTTAGAGGTTCTGTGATGCTGAGCCAGATCAGTGGCAATCAAGGAGATGAATTACTGTGTAACTGACATGAATGTGCATATCTGTTCTGTTTATTACACAGTCTAAACATAGGCTGTTCAGTGATATCTAGAATGCGTTCATTATTCGTTAAGATGCTAAGCAAGGTTCCATCGCGGTACCTTTAGAAAGCTAAATATGGTAACAAAATGTGGAAAGTATCCAATGAGAGGTTAAACCTTTAAAGCTGTTATCCAGTTTTGGGAAGTATGGTTGCAAAAATAGCTAAACTGCATCAGCTTCCCATCAGGGTGTTTCTTTACCAGCACAGGTGTGAAAGGTAATATCATTCAATGTTGATGTAGATTTAGCTTTAATGAGTGGATACCGTAGCTTAGGGCAGCTTTGTTTCAACTTGATTTTGGCAGGATTGTATCACACCACCTGATGTGATGCAGCTTCAACCCCCCGAGTACTCCTTGGTGGTTTTTCTCCTGCATTTAATAGTTAGCATGCAGAATCTAGGTTAGGGAGTGGTACTATCAGCACTTAACACACAAAATTGAACCAAAATGTTTGGGGGCTCAGTATATCAATCGATTTTTTTTTTTTTTTTTGGTGTAGATTCCCACAGTTGCCAGAGTCAGGAATGAGCAACTTGTTCCATTATCTCTCCTTTTGTATTCTTAACACAGAACTACTCTATGTATGTCAAAAGTGTAACTCCAGGCTGCAGTCGGACGGTTTGCATTAGGATCAGGGCAATGACTAAAATTTCTAAAAATGTTAAGGGATAAAAGATTGACAATCTGTTCAGTGAAAAATTTCAGAGTATATCACATGATAATAATTTTATATAAAGCATTCACCTGTAACATACGACTTGGTTACCATATAATGAGCTGATGCGAGCTAGCTTGATTTTGAAATGCATAACTTGATATTGAAATGGGTAATGCTACTTCACAGAGACAGATAGCTATGTCCAAGGTTTTTGGGGGGGTTGTTTGTTTTTTTTCTTTGGTGGAGAAGAGAAAGACAGGCCCAAGGCCTTTTAAACTGAGTGGTTTACAGCGATTCACACATCCTTATCTCTAATTGGAGTGCTACAGTTTCACCAACCTGTTTTGCCTGTAGGCAAATCTTCACAGTTCAAGACTTCTGAGTGTGCCTGGGGGCTTAACCTGAGGTGAAACTCGGGCTATTTATATTTAGCTTTGAACTTGCACTTGTCAATAGGAGTCTGGGAATCAATATCTGGAGTTCCACCTCCTTCACTTGGGGTTTTATCTGTTTTAGTTATGCGTGAATAGGGCAGAGTGCAAGTCGATGTGCTATACTTAAAAGTGTTTAAGCAAACAACTGTATATTTGCTGATTGCCAGATACTGCTGCTGTTTAATTTTCCACTCCATAGCTAGACCTTAGCTCACCAAGTTCTTGTAGCACAGACTCTTGGGAATTGCGGTTGGAGTTCTGAACTGTAACAGCAAATATCGCTCACACATTTGTTGCCTTAGGTTTTGTGAATATCTCCCAGGAATATATATAGAACTCATAAGCTTATCAACTCTGCTTTTTTGTTTTTCTTTTTTTTCCTGTTTTGATGAAACAGAAACAGTAACAGAAGGAAGCCCTCGAGCATGGATCAGGTTATCTTATTCAGTAACAGGCAGGGAGCATGACAAACCAGAGTCGGCAGTGTCACTGGAGACACTGGGTAAAACCTTCACTGGCATCTCCCATGTCCAGAGATGGGATCTGTGTTCCTGAGATCACACAGGCTGTATATTCCCTGAACATTATTATACTGCTACAGCAGGACTGTCTGTATGCCAATGAGCCCTTTGAAATGCCTTCCTGTAGTTTTGTTATTTTAACTTCATAACACATATCGGAAAGGTTAAAGTTCTCCTTTATTATTTTACCATCTCTTAACAGAAGCAAGCAGAAGTAGGCTGGGTGACAATTTAGAGTAAGCTGAATAAAAATTCAGTGTACTGTTAATGACTCAATACAAAGGCCTTAGCTTTTCCTTGGCTTTTTTTTTTTTTTCCCCCTGACGGGGATAATCTCTATTTCATCTCCACTATAAGCAGTGCTTTTGGCCTATTTATAACTGCAGCTGCCTGGAGAAAGCCTAAAGGAGATGTGATCAAACCAGACTGTACAGCAAAACACATTATATAAACATGCAATTTGTATCAAGGAATAATTTGAAGTATGAGGGGGAAATGTCAAGTACGATGTCTGAAAACCAATTTGGCTTAAAATTCAGTGCATTATGTATATGTGGCATTTGCCAGCTTTCCGTTCATCCTTGGAGGGAAGGCAGACATCAATCATACCTGCATGTCAACTACTGTCAACAATGCTAAACTTCTTCAGTAGATTTTTCTCCTCTGGCACACATTAATTTAGAACATGTTAATGTAAGAACTCTTGCTGTGTTTTTTTTTTTGGCATACAAATTATTTGACCTCATAGATATTCTTTAGTTTCATAATATATATAAGTCACTATTGATACAAGTTTGCTTCCATTCAAATACAACTGTGTATTAGGAATGACCCTTTCTTTCTATTGTTGGAACTTTTTGAAAGGTTGAGCTAGAAGGGACTTCAAAAGATGAACTTACCCACTTATATGCTCTGAAACAAATATTCTGAAAACATCCCTGACAGGTGCATTTGCAGTGCTGTGGTTAAAAGAATTTTTTTCCTGATGTCCAAACTACAGATTGTTTCTCACCTCCCCAATATGCAATAATTAATTCCTTTCTTACCCAGCAGAGATGTTATTTACTATCAGTTTAGACAAATTCTACATGTTTGGGAATCTGTTGTCATAGGACTTGGCCCTATATTCTTTCTTAAGTTTGTAAACCGAATCCTTCAGCCTTCCTGCTTGGGTCAGGTTTTGTAAGCCTTATTCCCGCTTGATACTCTCTAAGCTTCTTTAATTAGTTTTTATTCATTAAATTGAGTTGCCAAATGCCAGACACATTTTGGTTGAGGTTTACTGGGCTTAAGTGTTGAATAGATGGAGTCTTGCGCATAGTGGTGCGATGACCTGTCTTCAGTATTTGCATTTATTTAATTTCTTTATGTACAGTGCCTGTTAATGCTCTTAACTACTAATACTGCTGATGTGCAAACTGGGGTCTAACATGCAGCCGTTGCATTAAGGGGAGACCACAAGGTAATACTCTGTATTTAAGTACAAAATGTACAGATTCAACCATCTTGGGATGTGTATCCATGATGTTAAGTGGACATTTAAATGGATGTTAAGTGGATTTGGTACTTACTCATATTTGACTTTTCACTGTTTATAGTCAGGCTTGGAGCAGACTTTGATAAATGAAACTATAAGAGTTATTTTAAATTGCCTTAGCCACATCATAACTACTGCCTGTTGAGCCTTCATGTGCTGTATTTGAGTGCTTTAAAAAAACCCCAGACTTAGTCCGTTGTAATAGCCTGCACTGTAATTTCTGTAATGTTGGAGATGCTGTATCCTCTGGTGCATAGTAAGAATGTTTGCAAAATCTCCTGTACCTCTCGAAAAATCTGAGGGGTGATCCTGTTTGAACAAGAGCATCGGACCTTGGGCAGTTGTGTAAAAAAGAAACAGAGTTCTGCAGCTTTGGTTTTTCTAAATACAGGTTTTTTGGGTGGCTTTTTTGAGTGTTCTTTTTGTGGCTGGACCTGGAGCCACCTCCTTGTATTTACCAGTGGTCTATTACATTCCTCTGGGGTTTGCACACTTCCTGTGCTGTTCCATCATTATGTCAAGGTGGTACTTTACAATATTTTCCACATTTTCTGCCTCATACATCAGACTATAGAATGTTACCCATAAGGCACAGCTGTCATTCTGTAAAATTTTTAGCAATGCTCTCATTTTTATCTGACATCTAGAAATACCTAAAGTAATAAAAAATCATTTCTACCTCATATTTGCTTTGGTGCTCATTCTGTCCCTGTCAGTGTCTATATGTTATAACAGGAAAGATTTATATATCCCTTTGCTTGGCATTCTGAGAGGGCCATGCGAAGGAACCAAGACTGTGAAATTATTCCTGTTTTCAGGGAAAAAAAATGAAATATGATTTTGACTTGCAAAAAAGGATGTTGAATGTATTATGTTCTCTTTTTGAACATAAATCAACACTTTGTTGAATAGTTTCTGTTCTTGACGTGCTCTTTTCTGCACGGATTCTCCCATTCTCATGTTTCTACAGTTCTCAAGATCATTAACTTTTGCAGTATTTTTTATGGAGAATGATTTTATTTGGGAAGGACAGGATGTTAGGATCTGCCCTTTATTTACAATTCAGTTGAATTAAGTGCATTTATCATCTGCAAATTCAATCCTCTAAGTTCTTTAAATCATAATGGAGAGAATATAAAATAAATCTGTCATATTTTAAAGTAATAATTTGCATTAAAATGATATATTGTCATAATTTCACACAGCTGAAAAAAAAAGTCCCCCAATCTGAGTTTCAGATCTTTTAGCTGTTAACTCTGGTCAATGTCACTTCCAGGCAGCTGATACCTTTCTCTGATCAGTAAAATGTCATGTTTTCAGGGTCATCAGTTTGATACCTCACTACATTCTGCATGAGCTGCAGTTTAACTTCAAAGAATGTGAGGAATTTACATCTCTCCTGGCCTGAGTCTGTAAGCCATTTGTTAAATCATGTATGAAACATGAGTAATATGGCTGAAACAGTCAGAATTATTCAGTTGTGGGATCACTAATACAATTGTAATAGCACTATACGGTAGCTCTAGCTGTTTCACAAACCCATTGACTCACACTTGTTATTGACTTCCATGTATTGGCACAGATTGGTAAAAAAGGCATAGAACAAGTTAATGCAAATATTGGTAGGTTAGCCCAGTGTCCCTTAGTATACAGAGGTACACAGATTTAAATTTATTTTGCATGGAGGCACTCTGTCCAATGTTAGCAATGCAAATAAGGAGCTGTGCTTTATACCAGAGAGCAAGAACTGTCAGGGTTTCGAAGTTAATTAGACTAAACAGACAATTAATTACATCTTATTAAAATGTAAAGGACCTGTGACAAATTGCACTAATTGCATGTTCTTAGATATCTGAAGAGGTCAGGCTACTTAAAGTGTGTTGTTAATGGAAGACAAATGTAGTTTTATATGCTCGATAGGAATATTATAAACTGCATTATTTATGACTCTGGTAGAACACTTAATAATTTTAAGCTTTAAATCAAACTGTTCATTAAGCCAGGGAGTCAGCACACAGCCCCAAAAGTATTCTGTAAAAACCTGCTGCCAATGTAATATTAATTTGAAGGTCTGTTGTTTTTTTTCCCCCCTCCGCCTCTTGGCAATACAGAGATACTGTTATTTTAAAGTGTGTAAACCTTAAGGGAATTTGAGCTCTTTGAAGTTTTCCCTTGCTCTTCCAATCAAATGACACAAAAACATCTTATATTATTAATATTTTCCAGAATTATGTAAAAAATCAACCTCTCTCAGGTCTAAACTCTTCAATTCTATGTGATAATTACTGGTAAAATGAAGAATCAAGTTGCGAATAATAGCACAAAGAATACAGCAGAAAAGCTTGGTAGGTTTTGCTTTTAAATATGTGGTCATTACTGGACTTCTGAGTAGATATGTTGTATTATTTAAAGTACTGATTATCTGGAGTTCATGTGAGTTGGGGTAAGTGTAAATGCTGCTGCATTTATGCATTGCAGATGGGCCAAGCCAAGATTAAAGCAAGAGTTAAGGTTTCTTATGATGGAACAAAAGGGAGATGCCATTTCAAATCACAACTAACATAGAAGAACATAGAATCACATTTAGAAACCCTTTGTCACAGGCTTGGGGATACCTTATTTCTTAGACTGCTCAGTTAGGATAAAAATCAGTGCTAAGAAATATATCTGGAGTGAAAGCCAAGGGCACTGCAGTGATGTTAAATATAAAATGCTTGCACAGGGAAATAACCATACTCACTAAGACAGACATTCAAAATCACAAACTTTTCCAGACACTTCCATACCAGAAAACATGGAAGACAGGGTCAGAATTTTCGTGGTACTCTGAAAGCATTACACTTGACAATCTGCAAGAACAACTTTAATTTCAGGTAGTGTGAAGAAGTGTAATGTCCACGATCCTTCAGGGTTTTGCGAGGGAAAGATGCACCTGGGTATGATGTCTACAATGCATTTAATTTTCTTTTGAATCTTACCAGTTATTACACTTTAAGTTTATTCTTGAATTTCTGCACCTTTCCTCCCTGCTAATTAATGCCTAGATTTAAAAATATTATTTATTGATCCTGGTGTAGGTTGTAAGAGTCACAGGAATCCAGGTGTTTGTAGTGCCTAATAGCTTTCAAGTTAGTGAAACATAGATGATGGTTTTTTTTCTGGATGACGAAAGTGTGTAGATCTTGATGAACCTTATTGTTTTGGCCAAAGAAATACCAGTTTCAAGTTTGAGTAGAGATTAGAGAATCATATTGGATAGGAAAGATATTTTTATATGGAAACACTTCGTACTAACTGAAACTAAACTAAACCAAAGAAAGCCAAACAAAAGAGAACAAAAGTTTGAATGAAATTAATAAAGGGACTTAGATTCCATTTCAATAAAAAATATTCTGCTTTGTGCCATCCTTTCATGCTGGCAACAAAGGATTTGTGGTTTTTTTCACAATTTCAAGTGAGGGAATAAATTTGTGACTTCTGAGAGTAGCTTAATCACCACGACATATTCTGCAATGGGTTTCTTACCAATCCTTCTGCACTCCTCCTATTATGCATGGAGTTTACTGAGCACTTATTATGAGAAGAATGGAAACCCCTGTGCTATGGCTTTCTAAGGAATATCACCAAATGTTAATGTTTTTTAGGGCATTGGATTTCCTATTTATTTATTTAATTTGGGGTGTTTCGGGGTTTTTTTAAATGCCTATAGGTAGAAAATGAAGAATATCCCATGAAATTGCTCTGGACAACTCAACTGTGCTGAATTATGTGAGGTAGGTTCAGGACATGTTTAGGAGAGGATCATTCAACATATAGGAGATATATGATTTTATTGCAACATAGCTATCTGAAAATATGTTGGCTGTGCAGTGTTGTTTTATGTGTTGTTTGCTGTGCACGAGCTAAATATTGTATCTAATAAGTCACTATATTTTATAAATTGGAACTCCTTCCTGAATACATTTTAGAAGCCAAGAATCATATACTTTACAAGAAAGTTGTGCTTTTAAGTCTGTTCTGTTCTGGCAAGTGTTTTGATTACTTGGTCTTGTTTATAAAAAAAGGGCTGTGGATTCAATGGGTATTTCTTTCTAAACTCATAGGCTGTGGTGTTGCTGGAATGAAATTCAAGTCATGTCTAAAACTACTCTCATTTCTGTGTTTTCCCTGGCTTTGCACCAGTGGTCATGTTTCTGCAATATACTTTTCTTCATTAAATAGAGAGGCTAAAATCATCTTTTTGATTAGCTCAAATGGGTAAGAGTTATGTCCTAATTTTATTTAAAGAATGAATCTATAGATATATTTCCTAATGGCTTGGTTGAATCAGAAGATAAATTATGGTTATTAATAGTGAATATAGTAATACAGAATGTAGAAGAATGAGAGTGAAAATGATTAAATACGATTGGATATATTTTGATTACTGATAGAATAATTTAAGTGCTTTGAGTCACGTACCTAAGTCATTCTTAAACAATCTATCAACATAGGGTACAAAATACCTTACTTCAGCAAGACATCTAAATATAAATCTAATATTAGATATGTGATTTTATAGCCTCTGAACTTAAAGACTATTCAGGTATTTCAAATGAAGATTTTCTTAAATATTCTTCTGACCAGAAAAACCAGAAAGCCACTGTGGTTTAACACTCACCTTATTTTCCGAGCTTCTCAACTGGTTTACCTAGTATTTTTCTATGCTGTGTGTATAAATGTTCAGTCCACGTTTAGTGTTTGGTCATAGTTCTTCTCATAACAAGGAATAAATCAGAAAACAATATATTTTTTCCACTGATATCTCACATTTGTCCCTGAGGGCTGTGGTTTAATTGGCCTATGAACAACTTCACACTCTACATATCTGACAAATCTTGCTGCTACAGAGTAGTGATGCAGAACCAGATGCTCCAAGCTTAGGTCTTGCCATCAAAAGTCCTTGAGTTGCGTCCCTTGATGTTCATGATTTTTCACACAAATATCACCTTAGCTGGCCTGTGGCACTTAATGGTGGTACTGAGCTTACATTTGCTTCTAGTTAATAAGCTATCATGGACTATTGTTATTGTTAATTAGTCTGTTTTTCATCACGCATCAAAGCTTTACAGGCTCTGCTTTGATACAAAGTTATGATTTTTTTTATTTTCTTTTTTTTTTTTTTTTTTGCTATGAGACTGTCTCCTCTGAATTAATCTGTGTGGTAGCAAAGATAAATTAGCTGCCTTAGAAACCATTATGTATGCGCAGTCTTAATACAATACTGGTGGGAGCACCTTTAATCATCTCACATTTTCCCCAAGACAAGGATTGCAGCAGAAGTCTAAACATGAAATGCTGGTATAGCCTGCACAGAAACTATGTATAAAAATGACACCTTGGTAGATTGAAACAGAAGTCGTTGGTACAATGAAATCTTCCTCTGAAATGATCAGATTATACTCTCCAGTATGTAGAGCTAACAGACAGGTGCCGAAATAAATCCATGTGGAGAGGAAGGAGGAAATTGCTGCTCTCTGGATGACAGCCTCTGGCCACGGTCCCCAGATAAGTCTTTAGGATCGGTGATGTTGAGTTTCAGGCTTTGACAAGGATAATAAGTTGATCCAAAATAACCAAACCTGATGAGCCCTTGGCTGTTTTGCGCAATGAGTGTATTTTGACAGGATTTCTGAGCGCACCTCTCAATACTGAGGAGGGAGACAAAGGACCGGGTGGCTGAGTGTTCCAGTCCTGCTGGGGCTGTGTGTGCTTAACCTTGTTGTATGCTGCTGCTGTGACCTGGTGACTGAGACAGGACAAGGGGAAATGGCCTCAAGTTGCGTCAGGGTAAGTTTAGATTGGATATTTGGGGGAAGTTCTTTACTGAACGAGTGGCGAGGCACTGGAACAGGCTGCCCAGGGAGGTGGTGGAGTCACCAACCCTGCAGGTGTTTTAAAAAAAAGTAGATCTAGCACTTGAGGCTGTAGTGTAGTGGTTAGGTATGCTGGGATGAAGGTTGGACTAGATGATCTTCAGAGGTCCCTTCCAACCCCGAACATTCTGTGATTCTGTGATTCTGAGAGCTAAAGACGTCCTCTATAGACAGGATAAGGTGAAGGAGGGAGAAGGGGAGGTCCATATACCTCTAACAGCACACCGGGCAGTGTGGGAAAGTGTGTGACAGGGAAGGCACAATAGAGAGGAGGTAACCTCCGTTTAACAATATGGAGTTTGACTTAGTCAACCAAAGGAGGAGAGGAGCATGTGTTAGTTCATCTCTTCATTCAAATATGCAATGCATACATCAGTTAGTGAAAGAATTACTGATGTATTCATCTGGGACAATCTAAGCGAATGCTTGCATCTGGCACCTCGCTCTTTCCTTTCTCCATTCTGCATCCCCAGGACATTCTGACAGATGCTTGCCAGTGTAGCAGAGATTCCTCTGCTATATAGTTTCGAAATCTGTTCTTTTTAACACAATGTGTCTTTACTTTTCCCCAAAGCAGAGAACTCCAGGTGACTTTCTCCTTCCTTATATTCTCAAGTATCAGCTCTATCAGTTGTCAATTTGCCTCTGGCGAAGGTCACCTGTGTGGAGTTGCTAGTCCTAAATAGTTTTTTTTTTTCAGTATGTATCTTCTGGTGGGTTTTTTGTCAAATGAGAATAATAAGCAAAATTACTAGTAGATGTTCATAAATACTGTACATGACAACAGACAAACAATTTGGGGTGTGGCAGTTTGAGGGAGAAAAAAAAAAATATTTACTTGGACTTAAAACTGGCTTCTCTGGATCGAGTTCCATACCAGAGAGAGCAAGCAAGGTATTGATATTGCTAGATATGGTTTTTTTTTTAAATTGGTTCATTAATAATACAGTCAGACATAAAACATTCATGAAGTGTATATTATCTATTGTACATCTACCACTGAAGAAGTAATCTTAAGTGTGGTGACAGTACTTCAGCCTTAATCTCATGTTTAGTGGTAACTGATGATATAAGGAAAATGAAAACATTACATGTATAGTGAAAATACATACTACATATATGTGTCTGTACATGTACAGTGTTCCTATGTAATTTACTACAAGAGGAATAGAGTTGTTTAGACACACTCACACAAACTCCATCTTTCTATTCCCAGATATTTTCTCAAAAAACAATGTCTCTTCTTATGGACAGACAGGACTAGATACTTACGTTTCTTGCAGATCAGTTTGTAACCAGATGGATCCATTTACTAAGTCACAAAAAAAAATACACTTTTTTATGAGGCATCTAACAGTTCTGTTCTGAGATCTTTTCTTTCTCCTTCACAGTTGTTGTCTTCAGCACCGTCTTGGAAATTTGTAATGAAATTCATAGACTAATGTAGAGTTTCTTGTGATGGTCTCCAGAGTATCCATATTCAACGAGACAGTGAAAAGAACAGTAGGCAGATATAAATTTCTCCTATTATGTCAGTCCATACCCTGCAGAATATGTTCAGAAAGTTAAAGACTTATTCTGTGTTTACCTCTCTCTTTCCTTATTCATGTAAATTCAAACTGCTCACTTTTTATATAGCATAAAGCACTTCATAATTTTCTATTCTGTTATATTCATTTCAAAATCCAAAACCACAGATAAATTTGTAAATAACATTGGTTTGTTATTTATACTTTCTGTCATGGAATAGCAGGGGTTAAAAAGTACTGTACTATTTGGAATAACTGGATGAACACAATCTTACAAGTAATCTTTAGAATATTGCAGCCCTCTGCATGAATATCTTCATGTCGTGGAGAAGTAGCTTTTTCCCTGTTTGCAGTAACCTTAAAGACATTTATTCTCTGTGCCCTCAAACAGAACCTACAGTTCAGCTGAACCACTTCTCCATCTGCTGAAGTGGTCACCTGAGTTACATGCAGTGTTGGTTATCCTAGGATGCTGTGACCCAAGTACTGCCATAGCCATTTGTCACCTTAAGGAGTAAAATGTTTTCTTGTGTTGCGCATACTCAGAATTTAACTACGCAAGCACTTCACTGTCTGGAGAAACTCAAAGTGTCTTTTGGCAAATAATGTGAATTCAGATATGGAACACTTGATTCTTCTTTCAATTTATTTGTGTACAAAACCTCTTATCTCTATCTTGGGTTCTTTTCTCCCTTCCTAAATAAAGTTTTTAATGATAGTCTGAAATTGTTTCCTTAAGCCTGGCAGACATCTGTAGCAGTAACATGCTGAAATTATAATTGAAATGAGGAGCTGTGATCATCCTTATCATCTGCATATGTCCCCACATGGTGAGCATTAATTTATTCTGGTTTCCTATCTTTGTATGTTAAAACTGATTCATACTTTGTAAATATAATCAAAGACAACAGCTGCCCTCTTCTGTATTTTTAATAAAACTGAACCTTCCCAGCAATCTTTCTGTCTGGAAAATTTACTGGTTTATTCCAAGACTAAATCTCTTCATTTCAGTGTCAGTTTGATGAGTGGAATAAACCATTTGAGTCCAGCTTCAAAATGTTTCTTTTATAGCGGCATCAGTGGGAGCTCCACAGTTTAAAATTGCATTTTGATTTCCAATAAAAGCAGGACTAAAATCTCTCCATTTGATACTTTAATGGTTGAATTTAATCTCTAAATTGGGCACAATAGCTCTTCAAGGGATAGTTGAAATTTATATCTGTTTTTCCAATAAAATATTTACAATGTTCTAAAGTAGAAATATTTCAAAAGAATGTTCTTAGAAGTGCTACTTTGGTTCTCATCTGCTATGCCCTCCCATAGCTAAGTGAACAGCAGTTCTCACAAATTGCCAACTGATGACTTTCTGATGGCTTTTTGGACATCAGTCTTTTCTGAGAAGTTGAGATCCTAGGTCTTTGTTTTGAGATAGGCTAGATGGATTTGGCAAAGATTATGCAATTAAAGTGTCTCTGTCTGTATTCTTGAAGCCCGGTGCATTAAGGCAAGTCACAGGGAATTTCACATGTGCCAACATCTCAATACAGAAGTGCAGTAATTTTACTGCATTATGCTTAGTAAAGGGACTCTCCCTACTGAATGTAAAGGGATTAACTGTAAAATTAATGTGAAGGGTCCTTATGAATTTAAATATACAGAGTAAAATTGACAGATTGAATAAAGAACCCAAGGCTTGCTTTCATGTCTTTTCTATTTCTTTAAACCCTTTCCAACCTGTTTGCTGTCTCTCTTGCTACTGCCTTGCATCAGATGTTAGAAAGGTGAATAGAATCTTTTATAATAATAATAACAAATAGAATTAAGGGGACCTGTATCTTGCCTCTCCTTTCATGGAATACCTCTCTTGCAGTTACTGAGTTTGTCGTCCCAAAAAGTGGGAATTTTACCCAATGCACACACAGGGTCAATATATTTCTTTATTTGCAGATATGGGCGAAGCTGGGAGCTGGGCGGTATTCCGCAAAGCTGGCTCTCTGAATACACCAAGCTGTAACGTATTTATTCTGTCCTGTAAACTTCAATATCTGCCTATATTTACATTAATTAGTTAATATTTGACATTAATAACCACAAATTCTGTTGATTTTGTTATTTAAATTAGGACACATGCTCACGGATGTGGTGGGAGTTAATTTCAGTTGGTCTTCTATTGAGTTGGTGGTCGTGGTAAACCCTTAGCGGGCTAGAGTTTTTGCTTAACTCAGGCCTGATGGTATTCTTCCACACCTTGGTCTTGTCTGCACTACACATATTTCCTTTGTTAGTTCCTTATATCTTCTTTTGGGCAGTTGTGATTAGTTAAGGCCCAATGCATTTGCACAATATGGTATCAACTGATGGGCAACTTGTTTACACAAACTTTCATAATTTTCAAATCATTATTGTATATATTTTGATTTATTTTTATGTATTTGGAAATTTGGGTCATTAAATCCTGGCTGCTATTCATATCTGGAGATAGAAAATCTGATTTCTATAGGAATAAAACTTATCTCAGAATCACCTAGACTGGAAAAGACCTTTAAAATTGATTCCAGCCATTAACCTAACACTAACAAGTGCTTGACTAAACCATATCCCTGAGTGCTGTGTCTACATCATTCTTACATACTTCCAGGGATGAGGACTGGGCCACTGCTCTGGGAAACCCTTTCCAGTGGCTGATATCCCTTTACAGTCAAGAAATTCTTCCTAAGATCCAATCTAAACTTTCCTTGGCACAACTTAAGGCCATTTCTTCATGCCTTAGTGCTTGTTGCTTGACTGAACAGACAGATCCTCAGCTCTCTAAAACCTCCTTTCAGGTAGTTGTAGAGAGGTCTCCTCTCAGCCTCCTTGTCTCCAGGCTAAACAACTCCAGTTCTCTCAGCAACTCCTCATAAGCCATGTGCTCTAGACCCTCCACCAGCTTTGTAACCCTTCCTTGGACATGCTCTAATACCTCAATATCATTCTTGTAGCGAGTGGCCCAGAACTGAACACAGGACTCAAGGTGTGGCCTCACCAGTGCAGAGTATATTTAATGTTTTCCAAACAATACGATGATATCGTGAGTTTCATAAGATGGAAAGGGGCTATAAAATTGATAGGCTCACAGAGATGGTGAAACAGGCTCTGGCAAAATTGTTTCTCAGTGTCTCAGAAAACAGAATCTTCACTTTTAAGTGGGCAGGTTTTCATCTCAGAAATGTTGCAGAAGTATTTGGTGCAAAAATACTGATGACTTGTCTAGAACATCCATTTTTGATGGCTTTTATTGTAGCTTTTCTTATTATCAGCTGGCTAATACCTGCTGGCTCTGTTTTTCTCGGTACATAGCACTCCAAGTGGGAGGAAGGAGAAGTGATACCACTCAGAGGAGTTCATCGGAATCTAAGATCAGGGAGAGGCTGAGTCTTGCCAAGTCCACAGTCTATGAGAGGAAGAAGCTGGGTCATGAAAGCTGTCTGGAAAACTCGGTAGCACTTCAGAGTCTGGTACCTCTGGCTCTTAAATAAATCAGTGTTAAGATGAGTGTGTTTCCTTACAGGAGATAGACAAAAGCTTCATTTCTGTCAGGTCTCTGGACCCCAGGGACTCTTAATACTTGGTGCAGGGTCTCCTGCCCATTAACTGATGACCCCCAAAAAGCTGGATGGCTGCGTGTTGAGAACTCCCCTCTGATTGCAGGTGGTGCACGGTGCAGTATTCCTTCCATGTGGCAAGTGATGATGGAGAATGAATGTGACAGGAAACCGGTGTACAGAGCTGGTAAAGTGCAATGGGAAAGGCAAAAGAGGAGTTTCTTGGTGTACTGTTTGTGCAAGGAACTCTTAGTGAATTGATCTGTTGGCTGGCTCTGAGATTCTGAAAGTCAAGTCAAGTTTGTGCTTTGCACTTCTGTGCTAGCCAGCCGAGACTTTGTAGGAAGTTGAGTTGCATAATGGGTAGGTGAATGAATGAAAGCAAAGGAGACTTATTCAGTAGACTTTGAAAGAATGTTTTCATATTTTCAACTGCATGATTTAAAAGGTTTTTAGGATGCTTTCTACCACTAGTTACTGAAAAAAACTAAGTACTGGGGCTGTGTGGCTGGAGGGTTGAGACTTGTATTACTCTTTTAACAGTCATTAAATAATGTATAAAACCACAGTAACACAATTTAAAACCCTTTAGAAGAAAAACAATCCTCTCTTACATGCTCCAAAGTACTGCCTCAGGCTTTTAAACAGTTCTGCGAAGCTGCTTAAGTCTTACCTGGCAGAAGTTCTCTGATTATCTTCTGGTGATAATCCTAATGTTGCCATCAGAGCTAAATGATGTGAATGCAGAACTCTGCCATTTAAGCAAGTGACGTACCTATTTGTCTGGTAATTCATAGTATATGAACCCTTCAGCAGGCATTTTCAAGTAGGTAATGCTCACATAGCACTTGGTCACAAGGTTTCAGGAAACGTGGCTTACTGTACTCTAAGTCACCCTTCTCTCCTGGTTACAGAGCACAGTCAGAAGACATTCATGGAGACAGTTTCCTAGAATTAGTTTTCTATTAGAAAATGCTCCAGGTGATGCAGAGATTAAGTAATTAAGAAGGAAGGATAAATGTTCATTTGGACTGTGGCTAATGAGGAACTTAGAGAATTTTTTGCTCTGAGTCAATCAGCTAATTTCTATCAGTAGAAATTCAGTCTCTTGTGATGTCTGGAAAATCAGTTGTGTCTCTTCCATATTGCTGAATTGGTAGCTTTCTACTTCTGTCAAAACTGAGTAAGGGCAGTGTCTCAATGCAGTCCAGACAGGTTGCCTTTTTTCTTTCTTCCCTTTATATTGGAAAGTTTAGAACAAATCTACTGCAATATTTGAATGACTGCAGAGACACAGCAATATAAAAACATGTAGATGATTTTGGCTTTATTTGAACAGACTCTGTAGGTGTAATGATAATGTCCACAACTGCAAAAACATTAGCCCTGCTTTCATTCACAAAGGTGCAATGTGCCTTAGCAAGAACCTTGCTGTGAGTTGCACATTTTTTGGCGGTTGTTAAATGTTTTTCCTTCCTTTATGACTGAGAGGCATGACATTAAAGGCATAGAATTGACAAAAGCTCCAAAATAAATGAAATATTAATGGTTAAGCTTAGCAGCACCATAGAAACACCTGTCTGACTGACCTAATGTTCACTTAGATAACCAAGCTGTTTGAGTGAGAATGATAGCTATAATTTGCTGATATGAAGCCAGAGGTCAAAGTTTCAGAGTGAAATAAATGTAGATGTTCATCAGAAAATCCTCAAAGGCTGGTATATAATGATAGAAGTTGGTCAGTTAAATGGCATAATGGTTATATGAGATCCAAGGAAAATAGCCTTGTAACAGGAAGGCGTGGCACATGTGAAGAGTTATAGAATGACTCTCCACACACGAGAACATGGTGTGCTCTTAAATATTCTTACATTGCCTTTACCAGGTACGTGGTGTATGCTGGTGAGTGCCAGTTATATATATGAACAAATACGTTCAACCTGTGTTCACTCTGTCACTTAGCTCACTTCCAGGTTAAGAAGACATTCTCAGCCCAGCAAAACCAGTCTGTGATTTTCCACTGGCATCCCTGCGATGTTACTCTGGCTTCTCTCTCAGGGCTTTCTCTGGTCCTGCTGAGCAGCTGACCATGCCTGTGGGAAAGGGGTAGAGGAAACAGAGCACATGTATAACTGCTACCCACATCTGCAGTAAAAATCAGGCCTTGATTTACATGTGAGATGGGGAGGAGAAAGCTTGAACGTGACATTTTTGCCTCGAGCCAAGTGGCATAGGACGTCTGAAGAGCGACAGTTAATTTCAGCGACATCTCAGATTTTAGTGGTTGCTGAAAGGTACTTGCACATGTTTGTGGAGATGCATGGAAAAGGTCTGCCTGGTGCTTGGGAAACAGGGAGTGAGTTTCTGCTGTGAGCATTAGCACATCTGTTTTCTCTGAACCTATGCTAAGCTTTGCAATTGCCTTTTAGTGCTAGGAAGAGAGTATTGTATGTCTATTACTGTATTATATGTATTATATGTTTATGCACCCAAAATAGACTTGAAAGAAGTTATCTTGAAGCTATGATTTACGTCTCTTTACAAGGAGGAAAAACTACTTCTGCATCTGAACAATTCCATTTATGCCAAGAAAGGTTGGACCAGGTGGTACTCAAGGTCTCTTTCCACCTGGTATTCTATGATCCATTTTTCTTGGGGTCTATTTTCATACTAATATATGACATAATGGTATAATGGAAACTAGGACTATACACTAATAAGAAAACAGTTTTTTTAATTGTCTACCTTTCTAGAGCTTTGGTATACTTCCTACAGCCCCAGGGACATTGCTAAATGTACCTTTTGGAATCTTGTACAGAAACATAAGACAGCTGTGAATAACACTCAGGATGACTTGGGCTTTTATTCAGTATCAATGTTGCAAATCTTAAGAAAATAACTTGGCTGAAATGTGGGTCACCTATAGTTTTTACTGTTCTTTTAACTCTACCTGCAGAAAAAAAGAATTTCAACTGAAAAACCAATCTTTCTTTTTAATGGCATGAAATACAAGGGGAAATGGAATTACTGCTTCCATAAATCATGGCTGATGATTACAGAGCTCTGTTTAAGGTCTAGGCCTTTAGAGGTACATTATCAGAAAACTGCAGTGCTAAGCACTCAGATCCTAGGTATTATCTTATGTCTAGCATTCTATAAATGACATGAACTTTGATTTAAAAGGATGCAGCCAAGTAATTGTTTGGAGTTTTTAAACTTTAAAACTTTTGGTTTTACTTTTCAGATTTTTAATGCCTTTAAAATGTATTTTCTCCCCTTATTGATCTCATCCTTTTCCATTTGGTAACGTTGATTTGTTTTCCTGTCTCTTAAATATAACAGAATCTAGGCAAGACTGTTTTTATTTAACAACTTCCATTTAAATAGTACTTCAATATCTTTCTGCAGCAGCATCCTCAAATGATGTTAGCACAGGTCTGAGGATATTATTTGGTAGTGTATTGATGAAATCAAGAGAGGACACAATGTATTATTTTTGTGAAAACCACTAAAACCACAGGTTTTTTACTTGGAACCTATTTTCACTAAGTTTGTGATGGGAAGTTTTGAACTGTCTTTGAAAATAAACAACTACATAAGCTAAAATTATTGAAATTAGGAAAAACAGGATCAATTGAGCTCAGATTTCTACAGCTAACCCTAGCATCCACTCAATTTTAAGCATACAAGCTGTCTCTCATATCCCTTTTAGTACTAAGGTCTGTGTCCAATTCTAGACACCCACGTGAAATGTTAAGTACATTTGTGTATATTTCTAAGTCTTTAGGCCTTATTCAACTTAGCTACTCTTGGTAGCACAAGTGATTCCCATTGCTATAACCTAGGGCTAAGAGAGAATGATACTCTCTGCAGCTTGAGATTTGTGCCTTGGGTGACTTAGCAGGTGTATGCAAGACACTGCAACAGAATGAAATTCTGAGAGCTCAGATTTACTCACCACCTATGACTCACAAGTCATTATGGGCGTAGAAAGCCTGTTTTAGGTACTGTGATAGGCACTATGTTCATCGCCCCCTGATACCCATAGTGAAATAGAAATTTCTTTAACCCTGCAGTTGTGGTTAGATACGGGGGAAGTTTTTCTTCTCCAAGTGAAATCTAGAATAGCATGAACTCTGTGCAAAGAATCACTCAAAATGGTTCAAAATCCAGTTGCTGGTAGAAGATGCTGCTATGGGTGTATTTAAATGTTTCTGACCATATATATATATATACATTCCTTAAATTCTCTTTGTTTATTTTAAACTGGTGAAGATGAGTGCTTTTTAAAGAAAAAATTAAGTTCTCACATTAAAAGCTCTTTGGAAGGTGTTGTTTTGTTATGCGGCAGTTCATTCTTTTTAGAGCACTTAGCTTGGAGGTCAGGACATGAAATGAGTTTATTCTTCCCAAGGTAGTTCTGTAGCTCCAGGCAAGAATACTGTCTAGTTAGTCTTTGATCACAGTCGGGAAAACATGGATTCAGAAAGAGAGGACAAGAAAGACTTTGGCTGTATATCATTGCCCAGTGGTTGAGGCATTTAAACGATCAGGGAGCTTAGTGGGGAATAGGAGTGGGCTTCAGTTTCTCTGCTTTGTGAAGTAACAGTGTTATCTTACCTGCCTATAGTTCATAGAATGACTTTACAAACATACTCTTGGAAAATACAGTGGAGTCCTGAGAATGTTGCCAAAGTGTCCTGTTATGCCCTGAGAAGGTCTGGAAATCTTTAAGCAATTTAGGTAGAGGAATTTCTCTAACTTTTCTGGGAGAGTGCATTTTCAGATTTGTCAGTGTTGTAGTCGGTGTGTCTGGGCTGAGCGAGGGTACAACTCTAAGTAGTCAGGAAAAGTCAAATTCAGAAGTATGGAAGAGACAGAATTCTCCTACACCATGCCCAAGATTAGATTGGAACTGAGTGGGAGTTTCAGAATTACAGGTTTGGACTTGATACTCAAACTACACAGAGCTTTTTTTATCTCTTCTGCTCTCTCTCTCTCTCTTTTTCTAAAAATTATTTTTCTAGACCTGTTTCTTCAATATGGTGTTGAAAGGAAGGCTTTAAATCAAGAAGTAAAGGAAGCAGAAAGTCCAGTGAATTTCTGTACAGCGTGGCACTTGAGTTATACCACTCAAATTCATCTGCACACCAGAAATCATCATGTCTGCTACATATTAATTTTCTTATCCCCATGAAGTGCTCATTTACATACGTACACCAATATTTTTTTTCTGCCCTGCCAAGGGGATTGCAATAGGTGATGGTGCAGTGAGAGATAATGTGAAGTGAAAAAAATGTTTGTGGAACTACAGCCTTGCTGTGTAACATGAGCATCAAAACAACCCTTAGATGGCAGCTTTATGAGCACTTCCGGATGGAAGAGCATCTAGGAAGCAATCTATCTTTTCCTCTCTTTCTTCCCGCTCCCTTGTTTGTACCAGTACAGTCTTCTTGCGGAGCAGTTTGGAGATGAAATGAACCAGGAAGTTCATCTGTCGCCTTTTAGCCCCACTGGGTGTTCTGCTCCCATTCACTGTATCATCTCCAGCACTTATAATGGCACAAAGGCAGCATTTCAGTAGTGAGTGAACTGCTGGTAGCTCAGTAGAGTATAAATAGTTGTCTCCAAGTTAAATTCCTCCCTTATTCCTGCTTAAAATGCTTCTGAAACTATTGCTTTGGATCAGCACCTACCTGTGAGATGATGCTGGGGAAACGAGGTCATTGGTGTAAAGCACAGTGTTAGTCGTGGAATTAAGACCAAGAAGTGTCAAACAGGGCTTTAAGAGCAGGTGGCAAATGCATCATCGAGGTCATTGGTGTAAAGCACAGTGTTAGTCGTAGAATTAAGACCAAGAAGTGTCAAACAGGGTTTTAAGAGCAGGTGGCAAATGCATCATCCCTGCCTTAGAAACCGTTGTGGAGAACCTAGATCAGGCTGCACAAAAGTGCCTGTAGTAGAGTTTCTCCACTATGGAGTCAGTTAAAGTTTATATTTCAGAATTTGTAATGATGTAGCTTCCTGTGGAAGGAATGTCAATCAAATAGCAATATTGCTCCTAGTCAAGAAAAAGTTTGAGTTCTCTTTGTGGTAGCTTGCAAAGAAATAAACTTATAAGTCTATGTAATATTATGTTATTACTGCTGCATGGCAGCGGTAAGGCTGGCAGGGAGCCTACTCTATAAA
>NW_009730099.1:0-6553 GCF_000703405.1 Apaloderma vittatum | reverse complement strand
GAATGCCAACACCACATTGCAATGGAAAATCAATTCTCAGCCAACTGTACTTGGGTTGGACGGAATTCAAGCCCAGTTAGTGTTCTGAGTCTGAAATTGCCACCATGATGTGTTTGCTCAAAGATAAATCTCTTGAAAGTATTAGAGCAGGACTTGTAAAGACTATATCTGAGAATAATATTTTTGTTAAGGGCAATGTTAATACCATTTCATTTGAAAATAATGAGACAGAGAGAGAAAGCAAGAGAGAGATAGAGATAGATCTCGTAAAAAACCAGAAATCTCATTAGTGAGCTGCTCACTGGTGGTGTGTATAAGTGGAGGTGAGATTAAGGAAAAACATGATAATGCTTTTGTAAAATTAAAACAATGAACACACAACAAAACAAAGAACTGGAAGCAGTGAGAGTACAGTTTATGCACAGTAATATTTCAGCTTTTCTGATTGCCTGTGCTCCCTGGACTGTCTCCACAGTGAAAGAATCTTATTAAAGTGCTTTTAGAATTTGCTATCAGGTTGGCTTGATAACATGTGGCTGCTGAACAATAGATTTTATGCCATACAGTTTGCTATAAGGGCTGATGAAAATACCTTGAACAATATTATAGGGATTAACCCTCTGTTTTGTCTCAAAATACTGCAACTGATACATCTGAATTTTCCCTTTCCATTTCCAGCCCTACTTTATTTGACAAGTGGTGGTATAGCTCCTTTTCTTCATGCTTTCATAAGTAGTTGGGAGGGGAATCTCAGTCCTTTCCTTCTGTATATTAAGTTTGGGAAGACTTGATTTAGACAGCTAGTTTGCAAAGGCTAGGTGATGCCTACCAGCCCTGGTCCAAAGATCTCTCTTCAGTGAAATGGACTTCCTGCACCTTCTTTTATGTGATAGAATGCAATCCTATAAAAAATGGGCTTGTTTTCTTTTTGAGATGGACTTGTTTTCCTTTTCACAGGTGAATGTTTTACTTCACATCAGCACTGGACCGAAATCACTCAGTAAATAAAAGATTTATACTTTAGTTAAATGAGTAAACGTAATTAATTTATGATGGTGACAGCTAACTGAAACTCTGGTGGCAAAAAGGAACTACTGGTGGTTTGGTCTTGAAAGGAAGACTGCCTTTAAAGACAGTATTCAGGACACTGAGTGAATATACATTCTGTCGCTAATTAGGACAATGTTTATGACAATATTCTTTTCCTTATTAATGCCATATGTAAATCAAGTTTTCCACGAAGTTGTCAGATTCACATAGTCATTCGAAGAATCCATTACTTCTTTCTTTCTCTTATATATTTATTTTTATGATTTGAACAAAAGCCCTCAAATTGGGCCTTTCTTATGTTTTTCTCTAATGCAATTTAAACAGTGAAACAATTCAGGATTTATCCCAGTATAAATATATGTAGAAAAGGCCGTTTTCCTGCAGATGCTTCATGAATGAAAGAAAAGCTTTTTTAACCATGAATGTCTTTAAATAAAAACTTAGTAACTTCCCTTAGTAATCAGTAAGCAGAGCAACATCAGTTGAAAAATAGTTGGTTTATAAACGAAGTAAATGATTTTAAATATGTTTTGAAGAGACTTTTAACTCGAGCAGAGATACAATGTTCTCCCAGTGAGTCTCTGTGACTAATCCACTGGAAAGATTTACCGTTAGGGAACTCAAGGTCTGCTTTTCAAAAGAAATATTGGTAAGGATTATTATTCCCTTGTCCCCAGCAGTTCTCATAATCCCCTTACACTCAGAGCAGGATTTATAAATACAAAATAAATGACAAAACTAGAATGCTCTGAGGCCCTGTGTTTGCAGAACTAAAGATGAAGCCTAGATGCTTAGAATCTTGTTTTAATTATTAGGCACCTATATTTTTTCCCCACCTAGGCAACACGGGTAAGAATAGAGTCACATGTAGGCTGCTGAGAGGTTCCAGCAACAAAAATCTACATCAAGAGGATCTTAGCAGTTTGCTTACAAGACGTCTTGAAGAAGAAACTTAACTGTGTAACATGGGAATTTAGGATGCTTTAGCCGGTGTGTAAAATGGCAACGTTTGTGTGCTTGGTTATAGGTTGACGAATGAAAGTTGGAGATGAGCAAGGAGCAAAATGTGGGATTTGTTCCTCAGGCTGCTGAAATTGATGGGGAACCTTGCACCTAGGGGGTGCGTAGGCTCTCCTAGGGCTCGTGTATGCTGCTGTAGCAGAGCAGCCAAGTGGGTCGCTTGTGGAAGTGAGAGCAGAGGCTGGGGCTCGAGTGTTTCGGGTTAGGCATGTGCTTATATCTGCTTTCCCGGATGATAGGTGAAGGGAGGGTTTTCATCAAACAGGCCAAAGCAAGGTTAGACAAATGAAGACATGTGGCAAGATCAGTCAAACTGCGTGGTAATCGGGTAGCTCAGCAATGTGGGATTCGCTCACGTGCATCTTGAGAATGGTAATTTTACAATGAAAATGTAAAATCCGTGCTATTACATTGTTTTCCTGTTAACCATTTCAGAGAGAAACACGGACAGGCTTTCACAGGATTTATGTATCTGCAGGATAAGCTCCCCTCGGGAGCTGAAATGTAGATGAACTTTTTCGTATCCGATGACAAACTTTGCTACCACAAACTGAATAAGAACTTAATGAGTAGATGGCTTTCATACCTTGTTTCTCATAGTCCCAGCCTACCTTAAGGGAGTATTTGACAGCAGGTAAGTCCATTCCTATATCTTCTGATGAGGACAATGCATTGTTTCATTTTCTTAAATGCTAGACTCTTCAAAAGGATACTCTTCCACAGCATATGTTGTTTTAATCTGCAGAAAATATCTGAGGTCTACTGTTTCCGTTACAATTTCTCACACAAATGAAATATGCTAGACAGAGTGTGAGAAAAAAGCTTTCTTGTGCTATTTCTGTCCTTTCCTGTGACTTCAGATCATTTCTTGTGACATTGCCTTTTGAATTCTGAATTATAATGGGTTGCCTGGATTCAGTCCAAGATATTCTTTGATTTTGTTTTGTTTTAAGGGAGGTAGTCTTGGGGGCCTTTCAGATGGAATTAATACTTTGCTTAAAGTAAAATCCCATGACAGAGCTGAATAAAATATTCAAACTAAACCATATGTTGTTTGGACCACCAGTAATTTATGTAAGATGTACCTATGTCTCTGAGCATTGTGTGCTCTAATGGAGAGGATGAAGGGACACTTGCATTTAGAAAGAAATTGTCTTTTTTTTTTTTTTAACGGGTCATACGTTTTCTTGTTTAATCCAAAGCACATTGAATGAAGTCCTTACATCAGATTTTTCTGCCATAGAAAACAATGTCAGTTCAGTGTCGAAGCATTTCAGTTTGAACTGAATTTGGTCTTGGAGCACAGCCTATACCAAGCCAGTCAACACGGGAATGCATTTCCACCTCCACACCCCCATTACTAGTTTATTATACATGCGTAAGGACTTGGTATGCTTTGTTCTTAGTGTGGTTGATGTTTCTTACTGACTGCTTTTGGTTTCATAGTGTAAAACGTCCTTCCAGTCTGGAACCTGAGTTAGGATTTGCTTCAGGTATCTCCACCCGTGGTAGCAAAACGTGTGTGGGATGAAACAAGAAGAGTGACTTAGAGGAGAGAAGCCAGATTTTCACAGTGTTTCAAGGCCCCAAAGAGCCATGCAAGACTTCTAGAAAATCCCATTAGGCACAGTTAATTTGGGCCATAGCTTGTGTGTGTCAGAGTTTTTCACCTTTAAAACAAGTGTCACTATATCGTTCTCTACTGGTCAGGGTTCTATGGAGAGAGATATGTGTATTAAAAATAGAGATACTCGGTTTGTGTGAATCTCAGACTGTTTAACTATGAGAGAGGTTGATACTTCATGTAAGCTGTTTATGTGCTGCTGCCTCCACAGGGCAAAATGATTTTTAGGGGATTATATTCATTTTGGTAGGTTAGAAATTTGTCCATCAATGAACAATGAGAATAGGTCACTTAAAGCGAGCATATATTGTGTTTGGCAATTTACTAGGATTTATGCTGCAAAGAAGAACAGAGCTCTGACACAATTCACCGTGAAATTAAATAGGACCTTCCCCCAGCAGCAAGCAGAAATCAGCCCTCTGCCAGAAACTGAAATGCTTTTCTCACACACAGATGTAATACCTATCTTCTACCATGCTCTGCACAAATACAGGCACCTTGCAATGCCCTGGCAGTTAGTAGACTTGGGCTATTTCAGATTAGGAGAGAGCTTGTTCCAGGTGGAATACAACCATGGAAAACAGCCTATTACTGGATATCTCAGCCTTCACATTTTCTCTGCATGTGGTTCGTGACTTTTTGATTATCGTGGCATAGGTTAAAAAATAAAAATTTTACCTTTAATACTCCCATATGTGGATGCAGATATATTGATGTAAAAAATACTAATCTTCTCGGTTTATAAACGTGAAGAAAGTAAAAAAGTACTCTTTTTTTTTTCTTTCCTCTCTAAGCATGATATTTACATGAATCTAGAGAATAAAATTGAATAGTAAACTTATTTAACAAGTGAAAACAAAGATATGATCCCTGTATAAATGTTAAGTTTTGCAGCTTTTAGTACACTCAAGTGCTTAGGGGGCAACTGGGAAATAAAGACCAAAAATATGTTTGTAAATAGATGTTGGAAGTGCAAGATTAGCCAGCCTATGCTTTTGATTACAGGGTTTTCCTCTAAACCCTCAAACAGCAGGAAGGCTGGAGCCTGAATTGGAGCCGAAGCCACACTTTATTGCAGCTCGCTAGCCCACTCTAGATTTAAGCTGCTTATAGATTGCAGTGTGGGGGGAATCTGGACTTGGAGTTTCAAGGAAGACTTAGTCAAAGTACAAGCCTTTATTTTGTCACTGTAGGAAAGATGTCATAGCCTTATGTTTACACTTAGGCTTCTTTCTAGGAGCATACTGTCATGACCCCTCTAAGCCCACCTATTTTGCTGAATACCTGTAATGAGGATATTGTGTAAAAGTACATTTCTTACAGTTGCTTCCTTTTGTGCAGTAGAAAATGGTGAGGTGAGGCAAGGCTAGACAAGGCTGAAGAGTTTGTTTCCGTAGTGACAGCTCATACAAAATTGCAATGCTCTGTGATTTTCCTTCATGTGAAAAAATATGCTGGCCCATAATGCTATATGTATGTACACGTGCACACACACACATATATCTATATGTGTATACAGACACACACAAACAATGAGTCAGTGCAGAGAAATAAGGCGGACAGTACCAATGGAAGGCAGAAAATGAGATCGTTATCTCATTTTGAGGGCCATTACTAGACAGTTTTTTTGTCAATTCAATCTTGAAAAAAACCTCAACAGCTAATATGGCATTTCCTAGGAAGCTGATGTATTAACTATATATTTTAAATGTTTATGAGGACAGAGCCACAAGCTGAGAAGTGGCCCATTTATGAAAAACTTAATAATAAAATCTGTTTAAGTTAGTTTTGAAACCTGTTGTAGGAACCCTGCTCTGAATATATTTAATGATGCATGAAACCCGTTAGTCTGAGGTTGGCACAGTATCAGCAAGTAATTGCATTGCAGGAAAACTTAGACATGGTTTGCAAGTCTTAGTGCTGGGCAACAAACAAAATAATTGATGGAATGGTTGTGTGAATGCCTACATAGTTGTAGTTCTGAGGCTTTGACTAAGGGTTATTTCAGAACATATGTGATGGCAGTGTGGCTGCTGTCAGGTTTAGCATAATTTTAGTCCCGTATGAGCTGGCATGAATAATCTGTAGCACTGGCAATTTGCAAGGTGATATATACATTCAAGACAAGTGCTCTGGTTAAATACTTAAAATGCAGTCTCTTGGGTTTTTAAGGCATTCAGGGAGCTCGGGAGAGATTTCCATCCATATGCATGTGTCACCGCAGTGGTAGAAGAGCTATCAGAGTTGGCTTAGAAAGGAGAATGGAATAGGCATGTGTGAAGTTCAGCTCAGAAGCACTTAGAAAATATGTTTGCTTTAGCTTATAAAGTCACTGCGTCCTTTGTTCATCCTTTCTTCTTTTCATCTCCGATGTCTTTCTTTCCACTGGTTCTTTGAAAGAGTAGTCTCTTAGTCACTAATGGAACACTGTGCAATGTGCAGTGTTTCCTCCTTAATGGAAAAGAATAATGCATGTTTTTTCATGGCATTAAATGACAAAGTTGGAATCAGAAAGAACAGTGAAGTCTTCACTGGTTGTACTGGTTAGCAGTGCACATGCTTCAGCAAATCCAACTACGATGAACCTCAATAATTATAATATTTTATCATTGTAATTTATAAACAGCTTGGCCTCAGTTCTAAGTTATGGTATGTTCAGTTAGAAGTTTCAGACTGAAGGAGAGGGAAGGCAGAAGATTTATTAATCTGCATAAGGAAAAGCTACCTTAGAGGCTATTGTAGAGTAGGGGAGTCAGCTTGAGCTAGAAGTAGCAGTGATCTTTGGCTGTGGAGTGTACTTTGTGATAGGTACATGTTACTGGATTAAGCCTTTATGTCTGGAGTGTAGACTGTCCATAA
>NW_009730098.1:68762-99580 GCF_000703405.1 Apaloderma vittatum | reverse complement strand
GAATTGTTCTATGATTCTATGATTCAGGCCACAGTATACACAAGGCCTAATCTCTTAGGGCTCTGTCATTTAGTTGCTGTATTAGCTAGTTAATACCTAATTAGACCTCTGCTCTTGAATTGCCCTATGAAGGCATCTGTTTGTTTTTCTACCCATAGATAAGAATTAGCTACTTGATGTGCTATCTTATTTTCTTAAAATTAGCTTTCACAAATACTCTCAGTGTCTTGATTTTTCCTTCTAAGCTTGGAAATGTTAACTTTTGGTTTCATGTTTTGTAAGTGGCAGTAGCTCACTGTAGCTTCTTTTTGTTCACATATATTTTAATGGAAAATTAAAAACAGATTCATTCTTAGTTGTTTGGCCACAAAATTGGTAGATATTAGAAGCATGCTAACAAGCTGAGCATTCCTCCAGTGAGACATTTTTACACTGATCATTTTTGAATTGATATAGCCTGCTTTTGAATGTCTCCATTTGTGTTCTTAAATTTCCTGAGTTCCTAAATATCAAACTTGGGCCTCCCTTTTGCAAGTGTTGTAATTCTTACTCACTTCTTTGTCAGTGTGGTTCATATTTTTTCTACAGTATCTCAACTGACAAACTTGCATGCCATGTCATTACTGCAGTGGTGGATTTTAAGTGGCTTTGTAGTTAATTCCTTCTTGAAAGTGACTTTAGGACATCATCTTTATAGAATCGTAGAATGTATAGAGTTGGAAAGGACCTTTAAAGGTCATCCAGTCCAACCCCCCTGCAGTGAGCAGGGACATCTTTAACCAGATCAGGTTGCTCAGAGCCCCATCAAGCCTGACCTTGAATGACTCCTGGGATGGGGCCTCCACCACCTCTCTAGATAACCTGTTCCACTATTTTACCACTCTCATAGTTAAGAACTTCTTCCTGATGTCTAATCTAAATCTGCTCTGCTCTAGTTTAAAACCGTTGTCTCTTGTCCTATCACTACACTCCCTGATAAAAGAGTCCCATCTCATCTTTTCTGTAGCCCACTTTAAGTACTGGAAGGCTGTTAGAAGATCTCTCTGGAGCCTTCTCTTCTCCAGGCTGAACAACCCCAACTCTCTCAACCTGTCTTTATAGGAGAGATGCTCTAGCCCTTTGATAATTTTTTGTGGCCCTCAACTGGACCCTTTCCAGCCAGTCCATGACCTTCTTGTGTTGTAGGCTCCAGAGCTGAACACAGCACTCCAGGTGAGGTCTCACCAGAGCAGAGGCAGAATCTCTCCTCTTGACCTGCTGGCCACACTTCTTTTGATGCAGCCCAGGATGTGATTGGCCTTCTGGTCTGCAAGCGCACATTGCTGGCTCATGTCCAGCTTTTTGTCCACCAGTACCCACAAGTCCTTTTTCTCAGGGCTATTCTCTAGCACATCATTCCCCAGCCTGTATTGATAATGGAGATTATTCCACCCAGCTGCAGGACCTTGCACTTGGCCTTGTAGAAACCCATGAGGTTCACATGGGCCCGCTTCTCCAGTGTGTCCAGGTCCTTCTGGAGGACATCCCATCCCTCTGGCATGCTGACTGCAGCACTCATCTTGGTGTCATCTGCAAACCTGCTGAGGGTGCACTAGATCCCCCTGTCTGTGTCACTGATGAAGGCGTTAAACATCACTGGTCCAAGCACAGACCCTTGAGGGACACTACTTGTCACTCACCTCCATCTGGAGGTGGAGCCATTAACCACTATCCCTCTGTATGTGACCATCCAACAAATTCCTTACCCACCCAGCAGTTCACCTTTCAAATCTGTGTGTCTCCAACTTAGAGAGAAGGATGTTGTGGGTGACTGCTAGGAAGTTTGGTAGAATTTTGTTTTATCCAGCTCTGGCCCTGTTATACCACATTTCCTTAGGAGTTCTCTAGTCTGTCAGTGAATGAGTTTAAGTCCCTTATCATACCACGTCCTCCCAGGTCCTGAGGGTGAAGACTGTTTTAGGCGGAGGAAGTATTTAGAATGGTTAGTGCAGCCTTAAGTGTTCTGTTCATCTCTGTGCTTCTTCCTCTGATCAAATTTGAGTGGGTATAATTTTGGCAGCAAGATTTCATGCTACTTGTTATTTGTTAAGTAGAAAACTCCATCTGGAGATTGTATTAATCCAAAATGTTAGTCTGTTGCAGTTTGTTTTGAAGTTAGTTGTTTTGAAGTGGGACGGAGCTGACCAGTGGTATAATAAACAGTTACTTCTTTTTTCAATATATTTTGATATGGCCATATAATTTCAGAATGTTTAATGTCCTGTTTGATATATGCTGTATCTTGATCATCTCTCACTTTGGCTCTCAAACATGTTTATCTTTGGTGGATTCACCTATTTTCTTATAAATTTTTTTCTTTCATAAGGTCTAAGGAAAGAGTTGTTTTGATCTAGATTTCTTGAAAATTCTTGAGCTTTTATTGCACATACTACTTGCAAATTATAGTTTAATATGAATAGGAAGCTTTGGTTTGGTTTTGTTTTGTTTTTTAAATTGCAGCTTAACTGTCAGATGAAGTATTGTATCACTCTTCTATGTGCAGAGTTTGAAAGTAGCTGATTTGGAGCCAGCCTTTTGTGAGCATTTTTTCCCCAATATATGAACTTCCTGACATATAAAAGAGAATCAGTGTGAAGTAGTATTGGAGGGAATAGTTTCTTCTGCTGCTACTAGATGAATTTTGATACCTTGTTTCTAATTAACAAAAAAAGCCAGCAGCATAATTTCCTACAGGGAGTAAAACTAGGGGAAAATGCATGGTTGAGATAAGGCAAAAAGAGAAGCTACTCAGCAGCATCTTAGAGACAGTTTTGTGAGTTGTGTTTTTTTTATTTTTAGATTTTATTTTTGTTTGTAAAATGTTTAGAAAAAAAGAAAGCGCAAGACTATTTTTGCAGAAAGACTGATACTGTCTTATTCGTAGCATTTCATCTGGCTACCACAAAATACAGTAGCGAGGCCATAGAAATATGGAAGTGAATAAAAAATTGAGTAGGTATAATCCTAATCAGACACAAAATCTGATATTCAGTAGACTCTGTGAGCGTCTTGCCTTCTTTCATCCCAGTCTCATGGGAGATGATCCAGTGTTTTGCTGCTGTGCAATCTTTATATTTTCTGGAATTTGTCCACCCCCTACCACCCTTGGGAAACCGTAATTTCTGGCAGGGGTGGCTGCTGGCAGGGACCTCTGGGAGAAGATGTGGACCCAGAGCATGCTTCTGCCACGGTACTTGCAGATTGCACACAGGTACCGTTGCTTGCCATCTGGACCATTTTGCTCTCCTGCAGCTCATCTTCTAAACATGCCCAAAGCCAAGACTCGTATGTACTGAAATTTCTTCTTTCTTTTTTCTTTTTATTTTTTTTTTTGCACATTTGGGATGAGGTAGGAAATGTGTGTGTTCTTAAACCAGCATGACTTGAACAATGCTTATCTGCATTATCTAACTGAAGAGTAGACTAAGAACATAGAAAGAGCAATTAATATTTTTTTATTAAAAACCAAAATGTGTAAACTAACGTTTTTCTCAAGTTCTGTTTATGTATAGAGTATACTATTTATTTTATTTTTTATATTTGTTTATATTTATTATATTATTTAATTTCTATCATCTCCCCCTTAATTTTAATGAGAATGCTGTCAGTTCTATAAACCATATTCAGAACTGTGAAAAACAGCATTTGCTGCAGAATGGGGTACCTGATGAAAGCAAATATGCTTCCAAATAGTAGTTATTGCTTCCCAAAAGGGCGGGCGTGTTGCAGTACCCTGCGGTAGGGTGACAGACAGGGCAATCCTGGCAATCTGCTTGTCTCACTACAATTTGCTACATATACTTAGTCCTGAGCCACTTAAAATGGAAATCACCATAAAACCCCATAAGTGGTGTATGTGCCCCACTAAATTTAAGCATCTAATCATGGGGCTTCAGTTCATTGCTGGACAAAGGGATTTTAATTCTGGTTTGCCTACCTACATGTGCTGCAGGTGTAAGTTACTGATAAGATATAATAACTATAATTTCAACATTTTGAAATCCATTTTACCATCAGATGAAATTACAGCTGATATGCCCAGATAGATGAGTTGTTATTTCTGTATAGTTTGCTTGGCAATATTGTACATATTTTACTGTAAATTCAGGAAAAGGCAGAGAGCTCTTACTGAAATTTACGGTGTTGAAAACAGGGAACTGTTTGTATTCTTTGAATGTGGGGTTCTTTATGTCAGGATGATAAACAGGAACTCCATGTTAATCTGATTTAGTAAGGAGCTTTCAGGAACACAAGTTACCAGATTCATAATCTGACTGTTTGTAAACAGATACACTGTTTGGCATGCTTCATTGTTACAGCTTTGGAAGAGTATAAGAGTATAAGACATTTTCCCTGTTAACCAAATTGCTTAAGTAAAAATGGAAAACAGATCTTTCTGCCATACATTTCTCAAATAACTGCATTTTCCCATAGCTGAAGAACTAGTGCTGTTTTCATGTTCTTATGCAATGCTTTTAATCCTCAGTGATCAACATCCTTTGAGAATTAGAGCATCCAGTTTTTCACTACTAATATTTTTATGGGCACACAGTACGCATATGCTTGTGCTGCTTAGAAACCACTGTATGAAATAAATTGATTAGTAGCAAGCTGTGTTTGAAGGTTCCCCTGCTGGACCTGTTGCCTCTTTCTGCTACTTTCTATTCTTGTTTTTGTTATGCAAAATAATTTGTGTTTTTCATTTAGCTCGTGAAGAAAAGATGAACAACCAAACTCTTAAATTCTGCCTCTTTAAAGTGCTGAATGTTAATTGAGTTTCTCATTAGAAAGTGTCTTGAGAGGCAATATGACTATAGTATAATTGCTTGAAAGGAAAACGTCTGCAAGACTGAAGCAACATCAAGTAGATTTGTTTTCTAATAAAGTACTTAAAAATAATTAAAATGATTAATATTTTACATGCCACAGCAATACTATTTTTCAATCCAGTGGCTTGTATCTTCAGTTTCTCACACAGAGAGCACCGAACGAAGTTGCTTAGTGAGACTATCTCAGACTTCCCATCCTCGCAAGTTCACTTGCACGCTGTTTTCTTGTTGAGAAAGAGGTAATACAGTTACCATTTTCTCAAGAAAATAGGGCCAGATTTCACAACTACGTCTTTTTGCATTTTCCTAGACCTAGTTTCATGCCCTGTCAATCCTGTATGTACTTGCATCGAGAGTGCTTCAGTCCATCAGTGCAGCGATGGGATGTTATTCCTGTTGCTTTTTGTGTGGGAAGTTGTTGCTGGGGGGCTTTTCATATTTCATGTCCATTCTGAGTATCAGCATTTGAGCTATGTACTGTAGCTGAGCGAGTGAGAGTGTGATGGTGACTGGGGATGTAACTACTTGTTCTGTAGCAACTCATTTTCCATCTACATGACCTTCCCACCTCTTGATTTAAAAATGTCAAATCCAGAAACAAGTAGCTAGTCAGTGTGCATTATTCAAAAGTGCTGGCTGCAGCCGGTTCCCACCACTAGTAGAGAAGCAATCAGTTTACACTTTCTTTTTTTTAACCAGAAGTATACCTGAAGCTGACCAAACAGCTAACATCTTTATCTGAGAGGATTTTAGTTGATTTTTATATTCACTGATTTGTGAAGTGTCCCAAACTCTTGCAAAAGCTGTTGTATTTCTTTACACTTTGTGGACTTCTGCATTTTCTGGAGAAGGTGGCCCTGGTAATGGGGAGCATTTTAGCACTGTGAAGGTGGCATGCAGCACATCATGTCCTGGCATACTGCTTCTTGCAATTAGTGGATGGATACTCTCTAAAGCATAACTGAGTAGCTCTACAGGAAACAGAAGCATCTGTCTCGCATCTACTTGCTGTCTTGGCTTTATGCCTCTCGAATTACTGACAGCAGTGCAGCCTTGCTTCCCTAGAAGAGCTGACTGGGACTTTGGGATGTGAAACCACGAAAGAATGTATTTTGGATCTTGCCTTCACTGAAGGCAAGTCCTTCACTGAATCTGTCCTTACTCGATGAGGTAGAATGTCAGCTGCTGAGATTTTGCAAAGCTCTACGTTTTTCATGCACATGTGTGTGTGCATGCTCAGACATGCCTCCACAGAGTGCCTTAGTGTTTCTGATGGAAAATTTACACAGTTCAAATTTGACTTAGCACAGTCTACTGCTGGCCACTATTCATAAAAAGTCTTTGGATCTGAATGACCTGTTTTTTCTTTATGAAGTTGTTGGCTGTAAACCTTTTTGTTGTCTTTTTTTTCTCAACTAACTCTAATGATTATGGTTCACTCTAGTTCTTCTCTAGACAGTTTAAATAAGTAAAATGGAGACTCAGTGACTGTTGATGATTGTTCTACCTATCATATAAGGAACTGGAAAGCAGTTTGCAGTGTGCTAATGACCTAGGTATTTCCTGGGTTTATCCAGTTCTTGCTTTGTGGAAATAAGATGCTTTGGCAGGGGGGTTGGACTGGATGATCTTTTAAGGTCCCTTCCAACCCCTAACAGTCTGTGATTCTCTGAAATGGCAGAGTTCAGGCAAGAACAGTAGAAGAGAGAGAAGCAAGTAATGGCAAAATGAAAAACATATAATGAACAGAAACTCCTTCTGGTTCCCTGAACATAATATAGAAATAAAAATGTTTACCAGTGTTCAGAACAAAAAAGTGAGTCATTCTGCCTTTAGCCCTTCCATTTCCACTGCAAACACTCACTTCTAACCAATGCTGTAAAATAGAGTTTTGTGGGGTTTAGGCATTATCTTGCACGTCATTGTTCTGCTACATGCTGCCTTCCCTACTGAGAAACTATTATGGCATGGTGGACGATACAGGCTGCCCACTGTGCTGAATGTTGGCTACCCAAGGGCAATGACATCCTTCCTGATTTCACGTCTGAATTGCTGACTGTGCCTCCCAGGAGATCTACATGAAAAGTCCTAGTAATAAATTGATCTTCAGTTTTGCTATTTATTCTTAGCTGGTGAAATAAATTTAAAAATTCAAAAAAACCCCACTTTAGTGTTGAGTACGAAGTAACCAACTGACACAACTAATTTTGCAAACAAGTAAAAAGGAACTGTTTGCAAGTTAGGACAGGTGGAGGAAAAATATTTTTACACAGCTTGGTGATTTTATATTCTTCCCCGTTGCCTCGAGAAAATTTAGTGTCTGACTTGTGTATGGTTGCTCCAGGCTGTTCATAAATTCAAGCTGATCAAGACTTCTTATTGATTAAACTTTGATTTCTTCTCTCAGGCAGAGTAAACCCAAGAATGCTGTATTTAGCTTCTTGTAAGAATGTTCTTTGCATGTCTTTAAGTAATTGCAGAAGTGGTTTTATCAGTTCTTGATGAATTTGCAATGTCAAAGTTTTCCTAAGGATAAGTTTGTGTCTGTTTTAGTTGTCTGATGCTTGATTTTTATTTACTTTATGTTTAGTTTTAATTTGACTGCTGTTTTTCCCGGTGTTTTGAAATCTTTGTGATATTGTAGCATTCTGATTATAAAGATTTTCCAAAGTTCTTCTGCTGTTGTTGCATTCTCTGGGTTTCAGATGATGTTTTTTAATTATTTTATTTCTTTACAAAAATACTACTATCGCATTGTCTCTCTCAACAGAAGAATGAACATTGAGGGTGAAGAATCCTAGGGTCAATTTTATTATCCTACAGCAATAATTTTCTGGTCTTTGGTGCTGATGTGGTAGGTTTTTGTTACGACGAAGGTTTTACCTACTTCCGTCGTTCGGGACGTTTCTGAGGCTTTCATATTCTGTTATACAACAGACATTTAATTCCTTAGGGTGTCAAAGGCAAGCAGGATGGCCTGTTCATTGCTTGTGTTTTTCTCACAAAATCGGTAGTTAAGACTGACTTTAGGGAAGTTGCAGGCTTTTACGGGATAGTGGCTGCATGCTGTTGTCAAAATTTCACATTCCTGTATCTACAGCCTGAAAAAAGTGATGTTTACCAAAGATTCTTCAATAGTTGTAATAAATTTTGATTTAAAATAATAAGCAGTAAGGCCAAGAAGGAGCTGCAGGAACTGTTTCCTTTGTGCGCATTGAGTAATTGTCTCGGGTTTTTAATTAGGTTTGCCAGGATTTGCAGATTGCCTGCATGTTGCCTGGTATTCTTGCTTGCTGGATACTGTTGAATCTCTGCAAATGAGATTTCCTGGGCCCAGCTTCCAGTATGTTTTTGGGTTTTTTTCCACTTTTTTAGGAGATAGTCTTAAATTAGACCCTTGAAGCTGTCTCACCAGATGAATGTGACCCGTTCCAGGAGACTGTGCTCCAAATACATTAGCTTTATCTGTATTCTTAACCAGCCCTCATCAGTTTCCAATATTACCCAAAATAAAGGATTATTCTGGTTACAAAACCTGGAGTTCCTGAGTTATCCGTGACAACAATTAATTTTCATTTGTTCTAGTAGCTGTCATGTAGAGTCCCAAGGATGTGTCAGAGCCCATAGATACGAGAGTCTGACCTCCTGTGATACTGTCTCCCTGAAACACATCCTAGAAAACATAGACTGCAGGTCATATGTTTTGAAGTTTGGCAGCCAGTCACCTGGTAATCAGTAGGGCTAGGCAGCATCTGGGCAGTCCTCTCCACAGCCCTGCAGAGCATAATTACCTGTATTTGGCCTATCTGGAAGCCAGGGGACTGCCTTTCAAGGTGGTGTGCTCTGACTGGGATTCATGAGTTACTGGCACTTGAAGAAATTAAAGCCTAGGACTAATGACTCATACAAAAAAGGTGTGTCTTAATAAATTTGAATAGTTTCAGTGTGCTCATTCCACGTAAAACCAATCGAAATATGTGGATTTGAGGCAAGAAAGCTTTCTGAAGAGAAATCTGAGATAGGGTTAAAACTAAAGCTTATGGTTTCTTTTCCTCATGATTTGTATTTTAGCATTGATAATGTACCCTTCTGTCACACTTAAGACTTTGACAGCTAAACTGAAGATGCAGTAATCTTGCTTTGTGATTTTGTTTTCCTCTTACATACAAGCCCACTGGCGAGCTCCAAAAAATCAGACTCCAACAGAATGGCAATAGTAAAAAGGAAAAAAAGGGGGGAGCAATTTCTTATTCTTACGGCACAGGGCAAATGCAATACTCACGGATGGGATTGTAATTTACGTCTGTGAGCTGTAGGCTGTTGAGTGTTCTGCTTACTCATGTGTTTGATTTAACAATTAATGAGACATCTCAGTAAGCCTAGTACTTTATAAAGTTTCTGAGTCTCTAGCACTTCTGTCAGTTTACATAATTCAGTACAAATACATGTTATGTTTCTCTTTACCCATCCTACAGGCTACATGCTGGTATTACAGCGTTGAACTTCAGGTATGGTCATTTGTTTATCAGAGGAAAGTATTTGGTTCTGGAGATCCTTTGGTTGTTTCTACTCGACATCAAGATAATATCATGTACTGCAGAGAGGACTATGCATGGTTGTAGAATTAACCTGTGGATCCCATGACTGACCTTTCCTTTTTTCCCCCTACCAAGGCCACCCAAGAGATAGTACCACAACCTCCCAGACAGTTAAAATGAGGAGTTTTTTTCCTGTTATTTTTGGAGGGGTTTTTTGAGTTTGTTTTTTTTTCTCGATTGTTCCCCCCGCTCCCTTCATTCAGACCGTAAGTGTTGTACTTTTGGCAAAAAGATATTTTGTCCTGCAGAGATGTGGTGAGGTATTATACCAAAAGGTGCTAAAAGACTCCAACTCTTGTGTCTTAGAGGAGGATCAGTTTCCTTGTCTGATTTGGACTAGTAAAATAACCACTTACAGAGGTCTCTCCCTGCTCTTTCTTCACATGAAAAGTTCTCAAAAGAAATGTGACTTTTTTGAAGTGAAGTAATTTCAACAAATTATGGACTGTTAAAATTAAATTAAAACTTCCTTCAACATCTCTATGTTGATTAGACCTTTTGTAATATCTTTGCTGTGGTGCTGTAAACTGCTTGCAGCAATAGGTGTACCATCTGTGGTGAATCAAGGACCCTACATTTAAGCAATAGACAAGCTCAAGTGTTTATATTAATGTATATAATTCCCACATTTAGCTTTCTGATGGGATGAGTTAGATACCATGCATAATTTTCTCAGAACATAGCTTCAAATACCAGAATAATTTTTTTATTTTTTATTAATAAACTGTTTGATATGAGTAGCCTTATGGGCTGTTCATTCCCACAGCATATATGGTCTGAGAGATGCTTCTATATACTTAAATGGATCATATTAATACTCAGTTTTAATTTATGGTGTCTAATCTTCTGTCTCACGAATCACAAATTTAACAAGAACAACTGATGAATTCTGCACCTGAGACAGAATAACACCAGGCACAAGTGTAAAGGGAGAGAGGAGTGGCTGGAGAGCAGTCCAACACAATGTACGTTTTGGTTTGGGATAATTTGTAACACCCTTTGCATAAGAAAAGGAGTACAGCGTGACATCACTAGAGACACCTACAGCTGCACAGCTGATCCGGGACGCGCGCGTGCCTTCTGGGGTCAGGATGGCCGAGCGGTCTAAGGCGCTGCGTTCAGGTCGCAGTCTCCCCTGGAGGCGTGGGTTCGAGTCCCACTTCTGACACACCGCTTTTGGGACTCCAGCTGCCTGCCTACTCGCTCTCGGATCCTCAGGGCTCAATGCCAGCGCCGGTCCTGCTCGATTACATTTATCCCCAGCCAGCAGCCCTGCACAAAACGAGCTGGACGTGCTGGTCCACTCGAATCCCTGGCCATGTCCTGGCAGCCAGACAAGAGGGCAAAACCCAGTCTGGGCTCCAGCAAAGCCAGCTGGGCAAGAGGTGGGTGACTGTTGGTGCAAGTGCACTTTCAGTAAACTGTGTGCTGTTCTGGTCCCCACAATTTAAGAAGGGTGTGAGGGTCCTTGAACCTCTCCAGAGGAGAGCAACAAATCTGGTGACAGCACAGGAAGGTAGGTACCCTGAGGAATGGCTGAGGACTTAACTAGTTTGGACAACAGGAGGCTGAGGGGGGACCTCATTGCTCTCTACAGCTTCCTGAAGAGGGAGTTGCTGATCTATTGATCGTGGTACCCAGTGACAAGACACATGGGAATGGTTCAAAGCTGCACCAGGGGAGGTTCAGACTGGACATCAGGAAGCATTTCTTTATCACGACGTTGATCAAACACTGGAACAGGCTTCCTAGAGACACAGTTGATGCAGTTGGACAATGCCCCTAATAACATCGCTTAACTTTTGGTCAGCCCTGAATTAGGCAGTTGGACCAAATGATGATTGTAACAGTTGTACTTGATCTTAAAGGTCTTTTCCAGCCTAAATGATTCTACGATTCCATTGTTGTAGGTCCCTTCAAACTTAATTCCATTCTAAAATTTATTCTAATTCGTTATAAACACAGATTTTCACGTTAACAGTTCTCTTCTCCAACCTTTTTAAGCTACAGACAGAGCTTTTTGTAACCTTTGTTAACTGTCCTTTTAGGAAAATGAGAGAAAATTTATTGGGACAGGTTGAAGTCATTACTGTTCTTGTTACTGTGTGAGTCAGATCCTGTCTGTGAAGAAAAAAATGGAATGAACACACAAAAATAATGAAGGAAGAGAACTGGGAGAAATTAAATGCATCATCTCTTCCTTGTACTGATGCCTGTATTGCTGCTAGAGACAGATAAATATGAAATGGGTACCTGGATGGGCTAGGAATTTTATTACCTTTATTTATTAGTCAAATCTTAAATCATATGAACTTAATGATTTTTACACTAAAGTGTGTAAGAAACTGGCTGAAGCAATCACAGAACACATTAATATATTCTTTCTGAGAAATGTGATATATTGCTGAGTTTGTAGAATTTACAAAACACAAGATGGACTGATTAGCTGCATAGGAAGGTTGGAAAAAAGAAACTGGGAGAAGAACAGCAAACTGAATGTTAGCTACTGATGTAGACTGCTGAGGAAGACAAAATGAAGTATCAAATGGGAATGTAGAAGCAGGATTGCCATATTTAAGATAATAAATAATTTCTAATTACTCAACTCTGCATGGAATATTCCAGTTTTGGGCATCCCTTTTTTAAAACACAAAGAAAGAATATCAGAAGTCTAGAAAATGTGACCGCTAGGAAAAATTGAATTCTAAGGCGATATTTGACCTGAAAAAGAAACACACTGAGGAGACATGAGAACAGTGCTCAAATATGTGAAATACTTTTGTGAGAAAGAGGGTAAAGAATTGTTCCCTCTGTCCTATCGGAAAGTAACTAATGATGAGTTTGAGTTATGGAAAAGAATATTATTGTCAGGAACAAATTTCTTATGTTTGGAATAGTAAAGCTGTATTTCAGATAGTATAACCTCCAGCCTTTGAGGTTTTTAAGAACAGGTTATAGTTAGCCCCATATATATGAGAAGTAGCTTAAATATCTCTCATTTTACTTTGGACAAAGGGTAATGTAATTTTTCTTCCGATAACTTTTAGCTGTTTAACCCTCTTCTGTGTTAACTAAATTTGTGACACCCCTGTGATCCTCTGGTCCCTTGTTTCAGCTGTCTGCCGTACAGAGCCTTAATGTAGTTGATCATGACATCTTTAGGTGTTTCTTAGTTTTGGGGTAATCCGCTCTTTGTCCATTTAGGTTTTGCTGGCCTTAAAAAATAATTTATTCTGTCTTGTAAGAATTGTTTCTTCTGTCAGAGTTAATTTTGTGACTTTCCAACTTTAGCATGAATTCAATTCTTCTTGGAAAGCAGAACAATAGGACTTGGTCTTTAGAAGTGGAAAGTCACAATGTGACTGCAGCCAGCGTGCTTCATAATAAAAATTAATGAAGAATCACCTTTAGGAGCCACAGTCTTGTATAAGCTTTTTCTTTTATGGTAAATCCATCTTACTATCATTGCTTGGTGGGATGAAAGCTGCATGGTGCCAAGGACTGGAATACTTCAGTTATGTACAAAACTGGGAGTGTAACCTTTGATCTAAAAGGCCTGTTCACTAGTTCTTACAGATCTGGCTCAAAAGACTTGAGTGTGGCACAGTCTATCGTCTGTAGCACTCTTGGACCCAGTTACAGCTGAGAACTTCTCTATATAGTCAGCTCTCTTTGTGAAGAGGAGCAGAAGTGGAAAACAACAAAACAGGATATATATAAATTTTGAAAGGAAAATAAGGTATCATAAGTATTTTATATTGTCATTTCTATATTTATGACTTTCAAAAGACAGGATAGAAACCATTAATATTAAATGAATGTCAGTGGGACAATCACAGTGTTAATGAATGAAGGGGATTTTTTGGTGTTGGTAATGTAGGAGTGAATAGGTAGACATGTCAGCTGATTAGGGAAGACTTTAGTAAGTGGACTATCTGAGAAGCAGCATTTGTAATACAGTCAGGAAAATCTACATTATTGTACTTTGGGATATATTCTTCTACTGGCTAATGACTAAGCATTAAATACTCTTCACATTGTATTGAGTAAATGTCATAGTCTTTTTATTTTCCTCATTTTGCATATCACAGACTAAATTAAATTAAAGTGCTTGAGTGCCTGTTTGATAAGAAATTGATATACTGAGATTACTATTTTATATCCTTCTATACAGTTATGTGACATCTGAATTTTAGGTAATTATCACTGGCACTGTAATTAAAATGAAAATCAGTATCATAGTGTTAGTTTAAAAGTTGAAATGTGAAAAACAGAATCCATATATTTGTAGGATTAATCTGTTGTTGTCTGTAGCATCTGTAATCAGGTACAAAAAGTCTTTTTTATGATGATAACTAATAAACGTGTGCTTGACATACTCTGCTTTGTCTATCATAGTCATACTCATGCCATGCCCTTTTGAATTAGTCCAGATAACTATGGCTAAAGCTCATTTCCATTTCGGCATCCTCCAAAGGTTTCTGTCTTTGTTTTGGCTGACTAGAGACTCAGGTCTGTATAATTCTGTTCCTTGCCATTGATCCCATTTAGGTGGCATTATTTTATTCTGAGCAGAGAGGGCTTTTATCTGTTAAAGAATACAATGTGAAATATGAACTGAGCTGACAGTGCCACTACATTTCATAATAGTACAAAAGAGTACAGGAAAGAGAGCGGTTGATCTGCTGTTACCCCCGGAATTTTTTTATCTCTACATCTCTATTTCTGTGGAATTACTTATGATTCTCGCAGTCCTCCCTCTGCTTCTGTAAATTACATAACTGTGTTATATTTTGTCTGCAGCATTATTAAATGCTATATAGAAATCTGATACACAGTTTCTCAAATGGCTTTAACCAGATAGAAGTAGGACTGCTGTGTTGGGTTTATGTAGCAAGGTTTTGGTAGCGGAGGGCACTGCAGGGGTGCCTTCTGTGAGGAGACATCAGGAGCTGCCCACTTGTCTGACAGAGCTAGTTCCAGGTGTTCCAAGACAGACCCACTGCTGGCCAAAGCTAAGCGCACCAGTGATGCTGGTGGTGCCTCTGTGACAACGTGTTTAAGAAAGGGTAAAAAAAGCTATGTGGCAGCTGTGAGAGAGGACTGAGGACAAAAACAGAAAAAAAGAAAAAAGATGAACAACTCTGTAGACACCAAGATCAGTGAAGAAGAAGAAGGGGGAGGAGGTACTCCAGCTGCCAGGACAGAGGTTCCTTGCAGCCTATGGAGAGACCACAGGGAAGCAAGTTGTCCCCCTGCTACTTATGGAGGACCACAGTGGAGCAGTTATCTGCCCTGCAGCCTGTGGAGGACCCTGCGTTGGAGCAGATGGGCATAACTCTGAAGAAAGCTGCAGCCCATAGAGAGCCCCTGCAGGAGCAGAGTCCTGGAAGGTCCCGTGTGCCATGGACAGGAGCGCGTGCTGGAGCAGCTTTACTGGCAGGACTTGGGACCCCATGGGAGACCCATGCTGGAGCAGTCTGTTCCAGAAGGACTGCGCCCTGTGGAAAGGACCTACACTGGAGCAGTTCGTGAAGGACTGCAACCAGTAGGAAGGACCATGTTGGAGCAGTTCATGAAGAACTGGATCCTGTGGAGGGGACCCCACGCTGTACGGGGAACAGCATGAGGAGGAAGGAGCGGCAGAGACGAAGTGCTGTGGGCTGATCACAACCCCCATTCCCCTGTGCTGCCTGAAAGGGGAGTCAGAAGTCAGGAGTGAAGTTCAGCCTGGGAAGAAAGAAGGAGTGGGGGAAAGTGGTTTTAATTGCGCCTTTATTTCTCACTATCCTACTCTCTTACAATTAACTGGCAATAAAATTAAACTAAATTCTCCAAGCTGAGCCTTTTTTTGCCTTTGCTGGTAACTGATGAGTGCTCTTGCTGTCCTTATCTTGACCCATGAGCTTATCCATCTTATTTTTTCCCTTTGTCAACTTGTCCTGTTGAGGAGGGGGAGTAAGAGCAGCTGGTGGGCACTTGGCAACCAGCCAAGATCAACATGGTTTTGATTCTATACTTGCTATGTATGTGAGATATGCAGTCTTAGAGATTATGTCTTTCCTGTGCAGATTAAGACCTGTCTTTTTCTTTTTCTTTTTTTTTGTCTTTTTTCCCCTTACCTTAGAGTTGAAGATAATCTAAAGCGTGTAGAGGAATGTTCTTTTATCGTGAAATCATAGGAGAGGAAGCTATGTGTGCTGTTGTGAAGGTGAAGGAGGGCAAAATACCCAGGGCAAACGATTGTTTGTTTTTATCTGTTGTATTTAAAAAATCAATACATTTCTTTAGCATGCCCACAGAGAGCGTGCTAAGAATTTTTTTTCTCTTCTAGTACGGAAGTTAGGATTTGTCTGGACTTACCTACAAGCAAAGGTGGATGATCTAACAGGGAACAAGTGACAGAGTGCACCTGCATCACTGCATTGGATATACTACGTGGATTTTGTGGCAGGGGCTCCATTTAGCTGTGACAGGAGAAAGACACGTATATGGTCTTGCACAATGTAGGAAAGTAAGAGAAACAAAGGAAGGCAAATGGTAATAAAGGATTTTACGAGGCTTTGATGGTCATATTATTTTAAAGAATGAAAGCTGAGGGTTTAAAAATGAAGAATGAAAGAATTATCAGATGAGGTCACCTGAGCTGTCACTGGGATGAGGCAGCAAACTGGTAATTCTTTTTGTTGTTATTATCTTAAAACGAGAAATATTTAACTTCCTTTTAGAAGAAGAAAGCATCTGTCATGCAAACTCTATGATTCGAATGAAAAGCATAGAGCAGTCATAATGTAATTAATTTGTAATGAAAAAAATGAAAGTGTAAGAAGATTAAATTAACAGGATTACAAATGTAATCATAACAGACAATAGTATTAGATCTTTGGCAACTATGTGGTTGCTGTAAAAGACTGTTGGCAGATGAAATAGTCATCATAGTCAAACGTATGAAGTTAATTTCTGTATTTCTAGAGTACTTTCCCATCAGATACCAGAAAAAAAATATTAATGAAAAAATAAAGAATTAATACTGTTGAATGGTCATAATGTTGTCTGCCCTCATATTGTACAGTAAGCAAAATGAATTATTTATTTAACTTTTGATACTGAACTGACCTGTGATCAACAACAGATGGCAGTCAGGTTTATTTCACTAAGAATTGTTATTAAGGATTTCATTTACATTTCAGATAAATCAGTCTTCACATTAGTAACTACTTTTTGTTTTTCTCTATTTGAATAGGACTTCACTTTATTGGCTCATTTATTTTTATTTATCACTTATTTGCTTAAGAAGCCACTAATGAGTTAGCTCCAAGAGGTGCCAAACTGCACTTTAGTTGTTTATTGGAATGTTAAGGTATACTTCCTTCAGGTGTTAAGGTAATTAAAGACAACCAGACAAAAGACAAGCTAGACTATGTAGATAATGTTTTACGTGTTTTGTAAAGGTCTGAAGAAGTTATTTCTTCTCATTTTTGAAGTGGTGGGTTTTGTGATAACACTAAAAAGGCTGAAATAAATGATCTGAGGCAGGGTTTCACAGAGCTTGAGGCCAGAAGTAATCAATCTCACTGTTTGTATCCATGGGCCATTACATTTCTTCTGGTTAAGCCTATATGATCATACTGCTTTTGACTAGACATAGCATGTGTTTTCTGAAGCATAGCTTTTGGGAAGATGTGGTGCTACCTAAGTACGCTGTCATGCTACGAAGGGCTTCTTGCTGTAAAATCATTTCTCACATTGCTTTGTGACTTAGTTTTCTACACTTGTAGAAGTACTTGAACATTCAGGTGACATTTTCTTGCTTCATATGTTTTGGATGTAACTGCATATCACTCAACTCCTTTTACTCTGAGCAGTTCAGACTGTTAAAGTATTCTATATAGTTCCTGAAGTATGGGGCAGGGCAGATATCTACAGGAGAATGCCAGTGGTTTCAAGACAGAGAGCAGAAGAAAAGCACTGACCTACCAAAACTGTTCTGCTGAGTATCTGTAGATGATTTTATCTTCTTTTTTTTTTTTTTTTATATTTTGGTATCTCTAAGGGTATGGTTGAGTTTATCAGAATGTGGGTGTTTCTTTTCTAAGCACCAGCAACTCAGTAACTTTTAATAAGGTGTGGTATTTGGGTTTAGTGCTATATCATCAAGACACACTGAATACGAAGATTACATGTTTTTAACCTCTCATGGCATTGGGAAGAGTTACTGAAAAGGCCTCAAATGTATAAAAGTACAGTTTAGCAAAATAAATATAATGTGGTTTAGTGTTTGATTTAGCTGAGTACAAGAAAGTGTTTGGGTAGTACTGCAGTCTTTTGGAGTGGCCCATCAACACAGAGGCCAGCCTTTGGGATGCAAATATAAGAATTCTAGAGCGATGTGCTTGTTAAATATGGCCTGGGCGCTTCATGACACACTTGGGAACTTTGAATAATGCTTAAGAGCCTTAGATTCTTTCACATGACTAGTACTGTTTGTTGGTGTTTTGTGGTTTTTTTTCATTTTTGAGTTATTACGAATAGTGAAGTGTGGCAGTAACTGCTTTTGGTAAATGGAGAAATTTTGTTTCTGCTGAGGGATTGCTTTGCAGCAACGATAGAATTAGGAATATTTCTAGTAAACTTCATGCTTCGCTTGTCTGTTGTTTGTTTCTCAGCAGTCTTTTTCCAGAGATAGCTTGACTTTAATGACTGCCAAGTCTTTCTTAGAATTTTCCTTTCCATTTTACTGCAGGCATAATACTTATATCAAAGGCTATCACATATTGTCTTTAAAGTGGCAGTATATCAAAGCTTTCCTGAAATGCAAAAATTTTTTAATCCCCACTAGCTCTCATTGTCAATCATCATACTGTAACTGAAGTAAGCATGACCTGCTCAATCCATGTTTGTTTTTACTTGCCTAAGTATTGAACTAGAGTTACCTCTCTCAGATTTCTGTTTTTTATAATTTTCATCTTCACTTGTGGGCTTCTGCAAAAAAAATCTAGAATAGTGATGCTGCTAATAAACTTTTTACATATTCCAGGTGTCCGCAATGCTTATGGGTACTAGAATCTCTCAATTTTTTAGATTATTTCTTTTGTACTAGTACAATTCTATATATAGTTCATTTTATTTCAAAGGTAACAATTTTCAAAGTCTTTGGATTTGGTTGCTGTTTTGTGACTCAGTATTTCCCATTGCCTATGGAAGATACTTTGCTCTGCTCTTACTTTTCAAGGCTTACTGTGCTTAGTAGTGTTTCATTTCTCACATCTTGCCTCATCTGCTTATTGCCCCCTAGTTTTCAATCTCTTTCAACTAAGTCAGGTTTATATCTTGATATATTTTGTTCCTGTTTGCTGCTTTTAGTCCTGTATATAGATATACTGAATCTACTTCTTCTGAGAGGAATTTAGTATAATTTGTTTTTCTATCCTTTCAGAACAGAAATTTTCAAGTGTTTTCTTCTTGCAATTTCCTTAAGCCAAAAACTCATCTGTACTCATCCTGTCCTCATACTTGCACCAACATTAGGTTTTAATTTTCCCAGCTTCAACCATAATTTCACATCCCTTTCTGGTTTTTTCCTTCTTTATACATAAACTAATAGGATCACAGGGTAACTGTGGTTGGAGACCACCTCAGAAGGATTCTAGTCCATCCTCCTGCTCAAAGTGCAGTCAGGTGTGAGATCAGGCCAGGTTGCTCTGCGTTTGGAGAAGCTTCGAGGAGAGAGGCTTCAGAACCTCTCTGGGCAATATGGTGTACCGCTCAACTGTGGTCAGCGTAAAAAGCCCCTCTTTTATATGCAGTCAAAACTTCTCATTTCAGTTCACTCCTGCCAACTCTCATCCTCTCACCAAGTATCGCTGTGGAGAGGCTGGCTCCATCTCCAGGGAACTGCTTGCGAGAGTCCAGTGCAGAGCCACAGAGATGATGAAGGGAGTGGAACATCTCCCTTATGAGGGAAGTCTGAAGGAGCTGGGTCTCTTCAGCTTGGAGGAGACTGAGGGTGACCTCATAAATGTTTATAAATATGTCAAGGAGGAGTGTCAGGAGGACAGAGCCAGGCTCTTCTCAGTGATGTCCAATGACAGGACAAGGGGCAATGGGTACAAGCTGGAACATAGGAAGTTCCACAAAAACATTAGAAAACACTTTTTCACTGTGAGGGTGACAGAGCACTGGCACAGGCTGCCCAGGGAGGTTGTGGAGTCTCCTTCTCTGGAGACATTCAAAACCCGCCTGGACACGTTCCTGTGTGACCTACTGTAGGTGATCCTGCTCTGGCAGGGGGGCTGGACTAGGTGATCTTTTGAGGTCCCTTCCAACCCCTGATATTCCGTGATTCTGTGTGTGATTCTATGTGATAACCTCCCTGTTGGTACTGGAAGGAGCCATTAGATCCTTCTCCAGGCTGGAGCAGCCCAGCTTCCCCAGCCTCTCCTTGCAGAGCGAGTGCTCCAGCCTGACCAGCCTGGCATCTTGGACTGAACTCGCTCGAGTTTATCGGCGTCATTCTTTTATTGAGTACAGGCTGCAGAACTGGATGCGATACTTCAGGAATGGCCTGACAGCTTTTGAATAAAGGGGGATGATCCTTTCTCTCTTACCTGATGGCCACTCTCCTGCTGATAAAGTCTGGGATGCTGTTTACCATCTCTGTGCTGGGACAAGCTGCTCACACTCAGCTCGCTGCCCCCCGGGGCCCTTCCAGCCAGGCAGTGCCCAGCCTATGCCATTGCAAGAGTTTCTTCTTGCCAAAGTACAGGACTTTGCATTTGTCCTTGCTGATTTTCATAAGGTCCCTGTCAGCTCATCCCTCCAGCCTGTCTTGAGTCTCCCTGAATGACAGCCCTGCCCTTAAGCCTATCAACCAGTGCCATCTGCACTCTTGATGACAGTGCCGTCCGCTGCTTCCTCCAGGTCACTGATAAAGATCTCCTTTTGTAATTTTGCGTGAACATTTTATGCCATATTTATCATTAGAATATAATTGTTTCTTAATAGAAAGTATTTTTATTCTTGATACTTGTGCTCAGATTTGCAGGGCTTTGAGCAGTCAGCATGAATCTCAGTAAATTATGCTTAAATATAACTGGCATAAATGAGAAGGTTTACTGAAGTTTTGTGCCAGTTTTACTGTAAAAAAATGGCACCTTTTAAGACATTTTACAAGTCATTATTGCTGCTATTAAGTTACTCATTGTGGAAGTTACAGCCTTCAGATTTATCTTCAAGCAGATACACAATATTTCTTATCGGCTCCAGCACAAAGTGAGTTTATTTTAAACACCTTGTGTTAGCAGTTTAATGTGGCTGCGAGTATGGTTCTCCACTTTGCCCTTGGGATGGTACCTTCCACCAGAGAGGGATGAGGTTCAGTTTACAGGCAGTTAACCTCACTAAGCCAATGAAATGCTATGGGAAACATTTCTGTACAAAAAGTTGCTGTGCCAGGGGAAAAAAATGTCCAAAGTCTGAATTAATGTTTCATTTAATATATTTGGTGACTGTAACAATAATTTTTTTTCCAAAATAGGTATAGCTGTTCCTCAAGGAAAGGGGAGGTGATGCTGTCAGCAAAGTTTCTGCTGAGATAAGTGGCAACATGTCTAATACCTTGGTCTTCTGACTTCTTCACCAGTCGCCTTCAAGGGAGGATGCTGGGATGGGACTGTTTACAAGGGTATGTAGTGACAGGATGAGGGGCAATGGTTTTAAACTAGAGCAGGGTAGATTTAGATTAGACATCAGGAAGAAGTTCTTTACTATGAGAGTAGTGAAACACCGGAACAGGTTGGCTGGAGAGGTGGTGAAGGCTGCATTCTGGAGATCAGGCTTGATGGGGCTCTGAGCAACCTGATCTAGTTGAAGATGTCCCTGCTCAGAGCAGGGGGGTTGGACTAGATGACCTTCAAAGTTTCTTTCCAACCCAATGCATTGTATGGTTCTACGATTCTATGCTTCAGCTGCTCAGCAATTCTATATCTGCTAGTTTTCCTCAAATAGCTTGTCCTGTTTTCTGAGAAACTGGATACCTTATGTCATCACTAACATTATTATTTATATCCAAGAAGGGAGTGAAAGCATCAGAGCCTGTCAAAGTTCTTATGAACATAATGACAGTCTCACCTACTAATACCAGATGCTTAAAACATAATAAATGCTTGTGAATGATTGTCTTTAGTGGGAACAGAGGTGATCACCAAGCAATTGAATAAACCAGGGTTAAAATTTTTGGTGTAAAAGTTCCATCAGTGCTCCTGGGATTGTAAGTGACTGCGTCATTTATAAATATGGGACCTGGACTTTTGAGAACTAAATTAAGGAACTTGAACCTTGCTATTTCTAAGAGAAAAGCAGTGCCTGACTCAGATCTTTGTGGCGCATTTACAGATTTAGGGCCCGCATTGTGTATAATCAGCTGTCTGAATGGCTTCAGATACTTAATGTGTGCTCTGTGGCAGAGACTGAGTTGCAGTCCTTCATCTCATCCGAGTTCTGTCTCTGAGCTTCATATCTGACAGCATAGGCACAGCTTAGCCTCCCAGTTAGGTTGACAATCACAAATAGGGAACTGGAGTGTGATTTCCCAAGTCATGGGGAATGTGCATGCCCCAAATCCATTGATTTTCAATTGGAGTAGACACTTGGCTTACTTAGGGGCTTTAGAAGTTCCCGATCAAAACAGCTAACTCGAAGCACGCATTTTGTTATTCTCTGAACATAGAATGACTGATGTGACTGGTAGGGAGAATAATTGCATGGGAAGGAAAATGCACTTCAGGCTGCTACTATTTGTGCTGCTTGCCCAGCTGCAGAGTGGTGTTTCTGGAACAAGAGGGCAAGGAAAGGAAGAGGGAGGTTCCATTTGACTCTGCAGCTGTACAAGTGAAGAAGCCACACCGAAACAAACAAACCTGCACAAAAGGAAGAAGGAAATGCTTTCAGAGCAACTGCTAAATTGAGACAAAAATGTTGCTGCCCAAACCCGTGATGAAATATGGTGCTGTGAAAATACCAGTGCCTCACCTGGAAGCAGCAGGACATTTTGCCTGGTGTCATTTTATCTGATGTGACGTGGAGATGCAAAGTCCCCTTGAGCATCTTAAGAATTTAGGAGGGAATTTGTAGACAAAAATCTTCCTGTCAGTCAAACTCATGTAATCACAGCTTCTTCCAGATGAACAAAACATTTCTATTTAGATTGCAGATTTATATATAAAACGTTGACTAAACTAAAATACAGTTTTTTATTTTGTAAGCTATGTCTTTTTGCTTTAAATTGAACATTTGTGAATAGGTCAGAAAGGTTTCATTAGCATCAAAATTACATATTCTTAAGGCAGTGGGAGTGTGTGTTGGCATTCACAAGGGAAGTAAGCCAAGGTCAGAGCTGTTGCAGTCTGGTGGAAAGGGACCTGGTGGGACAAACATGGAACTGGAGGGGCTGGCACCTGTCTGAGCTTTTCCGTTGCTATTTAGTTGCTCCTTGGGCAAGGAAGGACCAGAGTGCTGTGGACAGAGGCCATGAAAGGAACACTCGGTTTGTGGGGCTGCCCAGGCTGCTCTTGGTGATTGCTTCTTCCAGTTTGTGCAGCGTTTTGAGTCTCTGCTTCCAGTTCTGCTGTGACCTGCTCTGGCACGTTCTCATCCAGGCTCCTGCTGGGAGTGACTGAGTCCTGCTTTGGGAGGGCTGAGCTGATGGTGAGCACAGCGACACCCTTGTCACAGCCATTAGCACCATGGGGACACAGAGCATCCCTGCTCAAACTTGCCTGGGGTGGCTTGGAGGATGTGCAGTACTGGTCTCCACACCCCACAGGGCATGTTCCCTGACACCAACTGATGCTAATGTCCTTGGCGCATTGGAGGCCTTGACCCAGGTGGCACACCGAGAAAGGCTACCGCTGGCCTGGCGTGGGGCTGCAGAGCACCTGGGGCCTCTCCTGGGGACAAGCACACTGAGCGAGGCGCTGACTTGCATGGGGAAGGAGCTGCAGAAATGATGAGCAGATCATGCACCACCAGAGAAGTGAGGAAGATATACCTGGGGTCTTCGCAGAAATTCTCAAAAGATAAGAGCCCAAGCTATGCAAAATGAGGGAGGAGGGATGGGTGCAGAGCACAGGGGAACAAGCAATGCAGGGTCGCTATCAAGACAGAGGAGAGGGAAAGCTAATGACTTTGTGCAACAGAAGGAAGGTTCCTGCTCCACCTTACCTGATGCACATAGCATGGCAACAAATGTGAGGAGTTAGGAGCCCTGAGCAACTTGATCTGATTTACACTTGGTTTGAGCTGAGAGTTGGACTAAGCAGTTTGTCCTAACCTAATTATTCTGTAATATTTTCATTTCTATTTATTTTATATAAAGGTTGGATTTTTTATTCAAGTAATAACATTTCCTGAGGGCTATACTTAGTAGGCCTACTCCAGGCAATTTTTTATTTATACTTAATAGTTTCTTTCTGGAAAAATGAGAGATTTATTACTTCAACAAATCACAGAATTACAGATTGTTAGAGGTTGGAAGGAACCTCTGGAGATCGAGTACAGCCCCCCTGCCAGAGCCAGGACCACAAAATCTAGGGCAGGTCACACAGGAACGCATCCAAGTGGGTTTTGAAAGTCTCCAGAGAAGGAGACTCCACAACCTCCCTGGGCAGCCTGTGCCAGTGCTCCATCACCCTCACAGTAAAGAAGTTCTTCCTCATGTTGACATGGAACTTCCTGTGCTCTAGCTTGAATCCATTGCCCCTTGTCCTATCACAGGGCACAAGTGAAAAGAGGTTGTCCCTTCCTTCTTGACACCCAGCCCTCGTACATTTATATGCATTAATTAGATCCCCTCTCAGTCTTCTTTCCAGACTAAAAAGCCCCAGGTCTCAGCCTTTTCTCACAAGGCAGGTGTTCCAGTCCCTTAATCATCCTCGTAGCTCTCTGTTGGACTCTCTCAAGTAAATCTCTGTCCTTCTTGAACTGGGGAGCCCAGAACAGGATGCAGTATTCTAGGTGAGGACTCACCGGGGCAGAGTAGATGGGGAGGAGAGCCTCCCTCGATCTGCTGGACACATTCTTCTTAATGAACCCCAGGATCCCATTGGCCTTCTTGGCCACAAGGGCACATTGCTGTCCCATGGACAACTTCTTGTCCCCCAGGACTCTAAGGTCCTTTTCCATGGAGCTGCTCTCTAGCAGATCATCTCCTAACCTGTACTGGTGCATTTTATTGAGTACCAAAATACAATTAAAATGTAAATTTATGTAGCTGACAATTCATTATGATCTTGTTCAGCTGCTTTGAGATGCCTGATTTTTGCTTGGGCACATCAATTTTCCTTTCAGAGGCAGGGGCTTTTAGGTGTTGCACTAGCAGATAACATTATACCTAACTCTGAGTAACTGCTGTAACACCCTCAGGTTGAAGCGTTACCAGTAGGTTTTGGTCTTAGTTTTTGTTTGTTAACCTTTACACTGTTTTTCTAACCTTTGTATTTCTATAAAATTGACAGGTATTTTTTGAAGTTACACTGGAATATATTTACTAACGTACTTATTGTTCAGCATACTAAAATCAAGGTCCCGAGTTGCTTGGTTTAAAAATCTCTCTCTCTTCTCATCCAGGTTAACAGAATCAGCCTTGTGCAGAGCAGCGCATTCATAAATGTGAAACAAGCCCGCACCGTCATGTTTGGCACCAAGAGGTCAGTTTTCACATTTGTTGTTATACTTTCCATCTCCAAAAACTAGTATAGCTGTTACAACTCTTCTGAAAATTTTACACTTTCTGACTGTATCATTATTCAAAGTCCATAATCTGGATATATCGCTCTTTCTATTATATTGGTTGGTTTTTATTTGCCGTACAGCTCTTATGTAGTTTGACAGGTACGTGGCATACAGGGCACGTAGTGCAGAGGCAATAGTATCCCCGAGATGTTATGGGTCACAGCAAGACTGCCAAAGAAGGTACTATGCTAGTGCTGCAGGGCATCCCTCTGGCTTTCTGGATATGGAAAATAACACCAGGACAACAAATCACCAGTGTAAGACAGATTCTTTACTGTCCTTTTAGGGAGTACCATACTGAATTTAGAGTAATCTACATCTCTTATTCTGCATGATTCAATGTGATACCCCAAATATCTCAAAAAAAAAATCAACATTTTGAATTCATGCAGCCTACTTCTTACATCTTTTGAGTGCTCTTCTTAAGCATGGCGTTTCCTGTGTTTGTCAGTGGACAGCATGGTCTTGCTTCTCTCAACAGTTCCTGCAGCCACACAAGCCGTTGTGGCACCTGAGGCACCTTGCCAGGTACCAGCCTCAGCACATATGCATGCAGTGTGATTTCTCTGTGGAACAAAGATACTACAGATCATTCCTACCCTGTGTAAAGTCTCTGGTTTTCCTTCCTGTTGGTTGGTTTTTAGTACAAGGAATTCAGCACTTGTGTCCCGGTTGCATGGCAGCCTCGTGAAACCTTTGCTCCTTGCAGTGGCAGAGCACCTGTAATCGGGCACCTGGAGAAGCAGCTCACCTCTTGTGAATTGTTGAGAAGAGGGGAGGATAGCTTGCCTTTAAGAAGTAGCACATATGAAGCAGCATCTTGCATGTCTGCAGGAATAGGGGGTGGCAAATAATGAGAAAAAGCAGCTTGGTTTTCTGAGATATCATCTCCTGCACTAGTTGCACAAGGCTTCAGTGTGAGCCGCAGCCTGGTCTGAGTCAGGGCGCTGCTGGGGCTGCCCTGTCCCTTCTGATCCTGTGAGCGTGGTTTCTGCTGCCTCACACAGCGACAAAGTCAGCGGGATATTTTCTGTCTGTCCGAAGCGGTATTGGCACCCAGACTTGGTTACACAGTGTACGAGATGCAAACGCGGTACATTTTTAGGATATTTTGAAATACTTGGTTTGATACATTAAGTCCCTTCCCCAAAAGAAATACTGCTGACAGGAATGATAAACAAAGCTATTTTTCTATAGGAAAGGATGGTTTAAGGTTTACTTTCTTGTAAAATTAGTTTTTAATTAGTTCTAATAATACATTACTAATTATAATATCCACAAAACATTTAAAATTTACAAAGATCTGACTCCAAGCCTAAATTATCTCCTGTTACCAGACTTTTGGAAGTTATCAGGTATATAGTATCTTAGCTCCTTTTTTATTTATACATTTATTTTACTTTTTTACTAAAGTTTATTTTTAGTGGATAAACCCTGTTGAACAGACTGAATAATGAAGTTGATAAAAGTGACTGTCTTATCAGAGCAGTTTTAACAAAATTTGTATTTGAGGAAGATATTTCTCAGCTGCTTTATAACATGTTAATGTGAACTGACATCCTGAACTGACAAAGAGGTGAACTCCTCTTAATTTCAGTTTAAGGTGAGAGCTGATCCCATGCTTTTAAGTACTGAACTGTTGTGGCTTCTCTGTGTTATCTTGTGTTCTGCTCTCATCTTTTTCTCTTATTGTGTTAATTTTCCTCCAATTATTGAAATCTACAACAGACACCAGCACTCAAACATCAGAGGTCAGTGAATTTCATGATGTCTTGTATTATTCGTGACGTATAGTGACTTGTCTTGAAAAAGCCATTGGTGCTACCATTGTCCTCCTTTGGAAGGGAAAAGTATGTACGTGACTTTAGAGAAGAGATTTTTATTTTGTGGGAACAAACTTTATGCGTGGAAGTTGCTCTGTAAAGGTAGACCCCAAATTATCACATCCTCGGGATTTGCAGTAAACTCTGTCTGTCTGTCTGCCTACCCCTGGCATCACAGTGTTCAGGGGTACTCTTATGCTGTGGTTATATATGTTCTTCAGTTTGGAAACCTCATGTTTCATAACTCATTTAAACTATGTTCATGCAGCTGGAGAGTATTTCTCCTGGATGGCATGCTCAGTTCTCTTTTCCTTCTCTCACCTAGATCCAAGTGCTTCAAAAGATGGCCTAGGTGACAAGAAAATTAACTTCATCCCAGCCACACTCAGTACAGTGTAAAAAGCCCAATCAGTGTTTCATATACTGGAGCATTAGCTCAGATTAAATGGTTGCATGTGTAACAAAATATAGAAAATACATATTTTTAGTTTACCAGTCCATCTAATGAAATTTTAGCTTTCTGTACATGCAAATAAAATCACAAAAAATTTAAATTATAGTGAACAGCTATTAAAAATTTGCCTCAAGCAACTGCATCCTTAATTATATAAATTAATATTTGGATATAATCTAGGTTTTTACAAATGAAAATATGAAAGAAATTTAAGTCTGCTGAAATTTATCTTAAGTAATTAACATTTTCTCAATTATATTTTTACAGAAGCCTATCATAAGGCTTTACTCTCTCTTGTCTAGAGCCTTTCAAAGGCATTTGCATGAGCTGACAAGCTAACCTAGCATGGATCTTTCCATTACAGAAAGTCATCTCCATTTTTACACCAGCTTCATGCTGTAGCTCTAATATTCAGAATTATTTAATTATTTTGTTGTGTTTCTTTGATGTATCTTGATTTTTGTAAGAGTATCTGATTATTGCCTGCAGATTCTTGTAATTATAGAATTACACTTGCACTTCTGTTATAACCTTTAATACCCTAAGTTCCTTCTTCAAAAGTGGCTGGCACTTGAAATTACAAAGAGGATCTAACATCTCAATGACTGCATTTTTTTCTTTGTCTTGGAATGCTGGTGTATCCATTTGCTTCTCCAGTTGATCTCAAGCAATTATGTGAGCAGACACCTTCCTTGTTGCGTTTAAAGTTCCCTTGTGCTTTTGAAGATTCAGGAGGCACTTGACACCCTTAAGAAATATCCCGTATGTGGCTGGGCTCTTCAGTGTACAGGCATGCGTTTCCTGTTATGCCCTGTTCAAGCTCATGCTGAAGGGCAAAACCCCAGCATTTCTGAAGTCAGTGAAATTCTGTTGCTCTTATTCTAGAAGTCAGGATTTCACCTACATTTTCCAACAATACTCTTTACCAAGAGTATGCAGGCTGAGGAAAATGTTGTTTGGTTTTGCTTTTCAAGAAATGCATTTGGATGAAAAATATGCCAAGGTACATACTGAAGGTCAGTCTTGCTGATTGATGAAGTCAGCTGAAGTTCAGCCATTCCTTCTTGCACAGGAAAGCCTGAAGATATTTCCCAGACACGGATGAACTTTTCCTCGTGCTCAGATTTTGTGCTGAGCTTGGATCTCAGTGCCCTGCAGATGTCTCCGGTTGTTGGTAGATTTCCATCTTTGGCAGAACTGCTCCTATTGGATTCTGGCTGTAAAAATAATTTCATAAGATTTCTCTCAGTTTTAGAGAATAAAGTCTGTAGATTAGAGAATTATCAGTGCTGCCACACATGAAACCTATTTTCATTTTCAAACCACTCCGCTTTAATTTCACTTTAAATGTGAAAGGCACACATATGACAATCAGCACCTAACAGAGCTAAGTGGCATTGCCTAGGCTGCGGCATTTTTCATGTGTACCAGCTACACTGGTGATCAGGAATACATTTTCTTTTGGGGGTTGTTTGCCAGATATCTCTCTGAAACTTTCCAAAGCAGAACTGGTACCTAACAAAACCTGGTGTGTAATGAGAGCTGTTGTCATGTCTTACAGCCTTTTTCAAAAGCTTCTGGCAATTACATTATTTTTCAGATGTCTCCCTTTGTTCGGATGCCTTTTTAAAATCCCTGCCCACAATCATAACACTGTATCACAGCAAAAGGCTTTTTTTCCCCATATCTTTACTTCCTAGCAAAAATCCCAATATCCTGAAAAATACCAAGCCTCGTTTCACAATGTGATACATCTGCGTCCCACTTGTATGCATAAAGCCCTGGGGTTAAATTTTCAATGTGGTGAAAAGTAGATTTCTGCACAAATCCATCGCCTGCTAATGGGATTTGTCCGTGCTTCTCCCTGACACCTTTTTAAACACTCATACCAGTGATTTATTTTATTATGGTGTCACACAAGATGCTTAGTAAAGCGTGTTCTGATTCCGCATTCAGCGACGCGCGCTGGTTGGCTGAAGGGCTGTGTCTGTGCTGTGCTGTGTTGCCGCAGACGGTGGCCACAGGTTGTTAGCTCTGCATTTGCGACCATAAATTTTCTGTTTTGCTGACACTTTAAAGTAAATGAAGGAAAGCATCAGCACTGCTGTCTTTCTGGCAGGAAGCCTGAGGACAACTTGGTATGCCTCATGTGTCTAGCTACTGCCAATTCGCTGGAAAGTTTTAATTAAGTTCATGTCTGTGCATGCCGAGAAGAAATCAAAAGCACTTGGGAAAAAGAAAGTGTATCTGCTCCAGACTCATTGAGGAGTAATTTGGTGAGAGCACTAAATCACTTTCAATTAATAGGAAAATATTTTCTTCAATATTGCTGGAAAGCACAAGAAAACCAGTCTGAAGGGAAGACTATAAAATTAGTCTGTAGGTCTAATCCATTTGCTCCACACTTGTTGGAAGATGTCATGGTAGTACAAGTCAGGGGTGTAGGGACTGTGAAACTCATCTGATATGCTGGATTTCATTAAGCTCCCTAATTGTAATTATCAGAAGAACACTGGAATCTAGTCTGCCTACAGCAAGTATTTTTGATTTGTCATTTCTGTAACAGCTTCTAAGCTTATAAACATCTGAAAATTCATTGTTAATACAAGTATAATGTGTATAGCAAATCTTTTATAAATAAGTAGCCATATTAAAATTCTAGCTGTTGAAATTAAATCTACTACACAGGATTTTTAGCTCTTTTTCTTGGTTCTCATAGTTCTGGAAGAAAATTCACTCAGTTCTCTTCAGACTAGCTAGAGGGATGGCTCCTTACGAAAAGTGCAGTTTTGAGGAGCAGGTATTAGTCATTTGCCGCTAGGTGCAGTGCATTAGTTATTTTGTATAGTGTTTGGTGTATGTTTCGTTGTTCTGTCTGCATTACAGCAAAGCCAGAAGGTTTGTACAGGGCTTGTTATGTCATGCGGTGTTTGCCTTAATCCCTGTAATTTTTTTATGGTCTTGGTACAACGTGACTTCCACCCTTTTATCCATCTTTCAACCAAAGTAGAAAATTTACTTTATTATTCACTTAGCTTTTCTTCCAGAAGAAATGGAGCTTTCTCAAGAGCCAGTGCAAAACTCTGCAATAAATTCCTTGAAAGGCTAGGGAGGCCACACAGTCTTAGCTTCTGTCTCTCTTCTCCTGCAAACTGTACTGTCAGGTGAAACCTTCCCTCATTCCCAAAAGCCCCATTTTTTTTGTTTGTTTTTTTAACATGGACAAGGTTATTGTCTGAAACACAGAACTCTAGGTCTGGTTTCCTGATATCCTTCTCTATTCCTG
>NW_009730098.1:32029-68731 GCF_000703405.1 Apaloderma vittatum | reverse complement strand
GATGTTTATGAAAAAAATTAATCTGAAGACTGAAATAGATAAGGCTGCTTTCTTAGCATAAATTATCAGATGCCATTTCGGATGTATACAGCAGATGGGGAGTTTCTTGGGAAGGGGAGAAATAAATGCAACAGATGTGTCATAAAATAAAAAGAAGCTATTTATAAGAATAGTTCCGAAAATGAAAGATGCCATTGAAAGGTTATTTACCTTTTTGGCAAATCATTGCATTTTACCTGACTTTTTCTAATCTGAGAAATAGTTTGGTATTTGTTATTGAAAACTAGCTGTAAACAGAATTATCATGTTTCTCTGGGTATTATGGAGCAATGCTAGATTCCTCCACTGCTTGTGACAAAGATAAAGAAAAGAAGCCTTAGAGGCAGCATGCGGAAAGTCCAGAACCCAGAAAAATGAAGAATCTCAGAGCATTCCAATAAAAGTAATGAATGCTGTGGTCTTAATACCTTTGCTCTTAAGACCTTTGCTGTGGTCTTAACACCTTTGTAGGATCAGCACTTCACATTAAGATAGGGCAGTGGTCCCATGCAGAGCGCAGAGAGGCATGAGAAGCATTGCCCTTGTTATAATTCCCACCCCATAAACCAGGCTTGCATACAGTTCCTCAGGCAGTGCATGGACAGACTCTGGAATTTGTTGCAGCAGTACGTGAATACTAAAAAGTCGTGTAAATGTAAGAAAAAGCTTCTTTTTAATGTGAAGGTGTTCAAACACTGGAATAGGTTGCCATGAGGTTGTATGGTCTCCGTCCTCAGAGGTCCCCATCAACCTCAGTGACTGTAGTCTGTTTTAGGCTATGAAACACCAAGAAATATCTCTACATTATGAAGCCTCTGAATGCCAGATGCCCAGGAGCAGGGAAGCTTTGTCCCACTGTTTGTCCCCTTGTTTGCCACTGTCCGGATTGATCTCTCCCTCAGAGCTGGTCTTGGCCACTGCCCCAGAGGACACTGAGCGAGGCTGACCATTCCCTGATCCAGCATGGGTGTTCTTGTGTGTGTTAAGGGGAAGAGGAGCAGGGCAGGGCAGCCCAGGGAGAGTCCTGATGTTGAGCCACGTTTCTCCAATGGGCATTGTAACCTGGGGCAGAGATGCTGGAGATCTGGCCAACACCAATGTCCCCAGCCTCATCCACCTGGGCTGCTGGTGGGGCTCAGCACCTAAAGCTCAAGGCAGACTGGCGCCCTGTGCTCATCTCTATGAAATCTCAACACAGCTTCCTCTTCATTTTAGCTGCATTTAGTCCAGTTGTTGGGGACACAGTATTATCCAAACAAATCGATGTCTGTGATATTTGACCACTGGGCAGCCAGGAGGCTTCGATTTGTGTTATAACACTTAACTAGTTTCACCTGCTTAGTGGACAGGGCTATTGTGTTAATGGTTGACGTCTTGTTGAGGTACATGAAAAGTTTGCCACAAACTATAAAGGCCACAATAGGAGAAGCTAAAAAGAAAACATTTGAAATGTGATACTTCTGAAGTTAAAAATGGAAATGAACACAGTAAATTAAGTTAGGAAAAAAAACCCCAAATCCTCCAGTCCCCGAGGACTGCTGCTTCTTCAACTGTGAGTCCGTCTTGTTTCTTTATAAATGTCAGTTTCTTATAAATAAACAATTTTGAAATAATTGGTGATGACTCAATAGCTCATCTTTATTATTGTGTATTATAAATATGCAGACATCAGCAAATCTAAATCTGTGCTCTTTGGGGGAAATAATAAGAACTTTAATCATATGCAAACCTACCCTCCCTTTCATCTGGTAGTTTACTTGCTTTGACAGGTGAATATAACTTTCTGAGATCTGTGTTTTGTTTTTAAATCCACACACCTACTTATATAACTTCTCTTATGTAGAAATTGTAATTTTTATTTCACCTTCACTGATACCAGTCAAACGTAGAGGCAGGTTTATAGATACTTACAGTTTCTTTATAATACTTAAGTTGGTGTTTATAATATCCTCTCCTGAAAATCAGGTGTTCCATAAAACAGAAGGTAAACAAAACTGCATGTGGCAGAGCAGAGGTATTTTTTATTATTGTTATTCAGTAAACCCCACACTGGGTACTGAGTAAAGGATCTCGATGCTGCTGCTGCTTGGATATCTTGTTTGCCCAGTGCCGATTGCCACAAGGCTGCAATATAGCTCTGCTCCTCAGTTAAGGAGAAGGGAAGGTGGGGACACATGTAGTTCTGTTTTCTTAGACGCTGTCTGATGTAAGGCTTGTGGGCTCTCCTCTTTGAGGAGACACTGAAGTACCCGAGTGCTTTGGTGGGGAGTCTCTGTGGCCGTGCAGCAGCAGGGGGGACCATCCACTAATGCTCTGGTGCGCTGGGGAGGGCGGGAGCTGTCAGATCTCAGCACTAGCACTGAAGAAACAGGAAAATAAATTCATTCCAATGAAATACGAGTGTGAATTTACCACTCTGAGATAAGGGCAAATGTTTCTAGCAGCTAACAGCTAGCATATTGTCCCAAAGTTAAAAGACAGCTCACCTTTCAAAGGGGAATGTGATTTTTGCAAGTGGAGCAAGATTTTGGCTTCAGGACAGGCATACTGGCAAATAAATACTGTTTTTTTCAATAATTTGCATGTGTTATGAAAAGCACTAGCAGCAGAAAAAGTTACAAACTGCCCCAGATTGTGAAGATGTCTGTCAATAGGAGATCCACGTGCAGGCTTGGCTTGTAGCACGTAGCTTTTCAGCCTGTGCAATCACAAAGTGTCTCTATTCTGTCAGAAACAGCTGTGTGTTATTTTCACTTTCCGGGCACCTGTGTTTTCTCCAGCCAAAGCTGCCCTGTGGGCCTGCTCCTCTGCAGTGTGGCTTATGCCAGGGGAGATCCAGGACCCCTGAACTGAGAGAAGAGTTTCTGCGTGCGTCACCTTTAATATGAGACTTGCATTGTCTGAACTGAATCCAGTTCATAAAGCTGACATTTAATTGACATCAGAGTTAACCGTCAACATCCTCAGCAGAATTAGTCCAGCTTTCATGTTTTAATAACTGTGAATAGCATGGAGCCCCAGGTAGATTCCTTTCAAGGCAGTTTCATTAAGGCAAAAAAAGATCATTAGCTGCTGGTAATGGATTGTTTCTCAGTAAGATAAATGCCAATTCAGACACGCTTTGAACTGCCAGTGTAGGAGTGTTTCACTGACAAAGAAGCAGGTGAGGCATGGTATCCTGATTATTTCTTTTACTTCTGTTTTAAAAAAAATCTTTGAAGACCAAAAAGTGTTGGAAATATACTGTCCTATCCACTAATGAGCAGTGAAAGTAGTGAGATATCTCAAAACGCCTTTAGTGTCCACCTACTTAGCATATACTTGGCTAAACTTCATCCACTTCTTTTCAAAGTGACATGGATTTGGTGTCTGGAGAGAAATACTGGAAGCAGTTTTCATACTGAATTTCATACTGAATTTGAAGTTCTTCTCATAGATGTAATGGTAAAACTTACTGTGCTGTAGTGATTTGTGCTGACGTCAGTGTACAGTAGCAGCCAATCTGGAGATAAAAGGCATCACAACATCCCTTGATATCAAAGGCTTCTCCCCCACCTTTTCTCTCCCTCCTCTAACACCTGATAGCCCTTCCTTGGCCATTCTGGGTTTCTGTCCTGCTTTAAGCAAAGTCGCTCACAAGGTAAGAGCATCTTTTGTGCTTTTCTCTCTCTGAATAGGAGAGTTGTTATCCTCCTTATTTTTCAGGGCTCTCCCTGTGGGCCCTGAAAGAAGTACTTAATTCAGAAATAATGGCTGAATCCTGTGGGACCAATGCATCTCCTTCCAAGAAAGTGGAGTTTTATGGATGATAATGTAGTTAAACGTGGTTAAATGAAGAACTTGCTTTAAAAATATGATGCCTTTTCAGTACTTTTCTAACTTCCTATTTTGCCCCTAGTTCTGCAAATGCAAATGTACTTAACTTTACAGGTATCGCTGGTCATATTATCAGACCTTTCTGGATGCCCCAAAAGTAATTAAAGTGATGCACAGACTCAAAATGTCAGGAATCTGGGAAGCTCTCTTCCTGCCCCCTGTAATCTTTAGGGACCAGCCTCACTCCTTTATATTAAAATATATATTGACATCAGAAGTAGAAACAAATTGCGAGCTGGATTCAAATCTGCTGTGTGTCAGGACTGTGTTGTCTCAGTGGCCAGCTGTCTTTGCAGCAGAACTTCCAAGTCTCGTGGTCACAGGTAGGAATGGGCTTGAATAGTAAGAGAGGCTTTGTCCTGGGCATATTTCATCCATTTTAGTGAGAATTAGCGATTTGAGGGGAAAAAAAATTATCTTTGTCTTACTCTATTCATATGGGTCTTATTTATGAAATAACTCCAGAAACAAGCTCATAAACTTCCTTTGAATTAAGTACATTCCCTTAAATCCCCCAAATTAGTAAACTACATTTGAAGATATAAAACAGATTAAACCTTTGGAACCCTGTGGTGTTTATAGGAAATAAGGACTACTGGAGAAGGCTGGCACAACATCTCTGCACTGTTTGTGATGATAACAGAAAAATGCCTCGGGAGTATATGTTATCAGCAGGATCCAGAAGAGTTACAGCATTTGTGTGTGTGGCAGGGGAGGCAGAATTCCTTCTATTCCCTGAAACTAATGCTGGATATCGCAATTTTTTTTCCTCCCAAATCACTATTTTGCTGTGATCTTGAGCACCAACTAGAGAGCTCTTTGCTCTGTGATTACTGCCCATTGAGCTGGAATCACTTTTTTTCATAATACATTTGATTGCAAAGTGTAAGTTGGGGAGTTCTTCAAAACTAAAAGATAGAACGGCCTTTACTTTAATGATCATGTCTGCTCTTTGCAAGAGTTATGGGGGTTTTGTTCCTCTTCTCAGGGTAAGGCATTAACGTTTGAGGGTAGTGAGTGGATTTCTTGTTCACTCTGATTGTAACAAATGCAAACGAAGAGCTGATCTCAGTCCTGTTCCCAGCCTAGTCTTTTCTTGTCTAATAACCTAACTCCCATGCATGAATGTAGTTAAATTTATGACTATAAATACAGAGTGTGGATGTGAGTGTGTATTTAGTTTGGCTACAGTAAAAGGTAACTTGACAGCTGACACTGAGGCAGAACCTGACCTGCAAAATCCTAATTACTAATTGATGAGTAAGTATCTAACCTGACTTTCAGCTTCCAGCTCAAGTGTTCTAGCAATGAAAAATATCCTTGTGCTTGTTTGGAAAAGAAAAAAAGCCGCAACAGAATCTGTAAATCATTGAATATGTGGGAAGAATGGAAACTCTTAATGACAGGATAACTACATTTTATTATTAACACTAAATTTATTTTAAGGGTTAGATGACAAATTCCTAGAATATTTCAAGCACAACTGCATATTTGTACTTCGTAAAGTTCTGTCCTTATTTGTAAAAGCAATAGCAAACTAGCTATTGAACCTGAAGAAGCTAAGTGTTGCAGCCTCATTGTAATTAATTGATGTTAAGAGAATCAGATGATGTTCTGTTTCCCAGATTTTCAAGTGGAAGAAATAGGGATAAATTTAGTTTATGGCTTAACCTGCACTGGAGGCCCTGTGTCCTCTTCTGATGCTCTCCAAGAAGGCTGAGACATGGTATAGTTGAACTTTTAGCTGAAACATGGCTAAACAAGGGTCTGGCTGTTGGACCTGGCTGTGCAGAGCTGGATGTTGCTTAGAGCTGTGGTCAATGGAGTTAAATCCGGTGGTGGCCAGTCATGAGTGGTGTCCCCCAGGGCTCAGTACTGGGGCTGCTCCTGTTTAGCATCTTTATTAATGATTTGTACCAGGTGATGGAGTGCACCCTTAGTAAGTTTGCAGATGACACCAAGCTGGGTGGAAGCATCGATCTGCTTGAGGGCAGAGAGGCTCTCCAGAGGGATCTGGATAGATGGATCGCTGAGCCAAGGCCAATTCCATGAGTTTCAATCAGGCCAAATGCCGGGTCCTGCACTTCGGCCACAACAACCCTGAGCAGCACTACAGGCTTGGGGAGGAGTGGCTGGAGAGCTGCCAGGCAGAGAGGGACCTGGGGGTGTTGATGGACAGCCAGCTGAACATGAGCCAGCAGTGTGCCCAGGTGGCCAAGAAGGCCAACGGCATCCTGGCCTGGATCAGGAATGGTGTTGTCAGCAGGAGCAGGGAGGTGATCATGCCCCTGTACTCGGCTTTGGTGAGGCTGTACCTCGAGTACTGTGTCCAGTTTTGGGCCCCTCGCTACAAGAGGGACATGAAGGTGCCGGAGAGGGTACAGAGGCGGGCTGTCAAGCTGGTAAAGGGCTTAGAACATAAGTCTTATGAGGAAAGGCTGAGGGATCTGGGGCTGTTTAGCCTAGAGAAGAGGAAACTGAGAGGAGACCTTATTGCTCTCTACAACTACCTGAAAGGAGGTTGTAGAGAAGAAGGGGGGTGGAGAGTGATAGGTCGGGGGGAAATGGATTTAAATCGTGCCAGGGCAGGTTCAGGTCAGATATTAGGAAGAATTTCTATACTGAAAGGGTTGTCAGGCATTGGAACAGGCTGCCTGGGAAGGTGGTTGAGTCACCATCCCTGGAGGTGTTTAAGAGACGGGTGGATGTTGCGTTGAGGGCAATTGTTTAGTGGGTTGATAGGGGTGGGACAAAGGCTGGACTCAATGATCTTCTAGGTCTCTTCCAGCTGATACGATTCTATGATTCTATGTAGCAGAGACTTAGTGAAGGGGGAGCTCAAGAAGGGCTTGCCTCCTGCCAGCAAGAGGAGGGAGAACTGTATGGGATTATCTGGAGTATTGCAGGAGATTGGCTCTGCCGGATTTTTGCCGGGTAATAAACAACCTTCAAAGAAAGGACAGTAAGCTGACTGTGGCTTGATTTCTATTTCTATGCGATAAAGCCACTTCCTACTTAGTGAAATTCTATGAAAACTGTAAATCCCAGGCCTGTTGGTACTGGATATTGGTTGTGCTTTGTACCTCAATTTGCACATTCCAGCGTTTATCTCCTCTCTGGATGGAAAGGATGAGGCCAGTGGCCATTTGCTCTCTGATACACAGGTGAGTGTTGCTTCTGAGGTGCAAAGGACAGAGGTAAAGAGCTTCCAACTGATTTTATATGGGCTTATTTGCAGTAAGAAAAAAGAGGGCAGCAAGCGCAGCACTGCTAATTATCACACAGTGGTGATAATGATAAATAATGATACCATATGTATTATAGAATAAAAATACTTAAATGTCTAATAATGATTAGCATATTATAAAGTGTAGAAGGTTTCTCTAGAGTTGTATGTGTGGAAAGTGGGGTTCGTTTGTACACTTGTCAATATTAGAATGTTAGGATTGTGTTATGCAGTACGTAAAAGAAATAAGCAATAAATTAAGTGCAGGATACTTAGCCCTTCATTGTGTACAGAAAAGGGTAACACAGTAACTGCAAATATTAGCAATCCCTTTACACTTGCCTTTTATTCTAGAAGCAAGATCTCTACACATTTACTTTCCTTATCCCAAAGAGAGATAGTATCTTCTTTTCTTTCCCTCATAAGACTTTCTATTTGCATGATTAGTATGTTCCTCTCATACTGTAAAGAGGGAGTCTCTGCTTCACTCTGATACCCATGCTGACTCCCCATGGTTTGCTCTCCAAACTAACATAAGGACTATTTATGTTTGCAACAGAAAGAAATCATGCTGGTTTTGAGTGTGGTTTTCTTGTTGACGTTTTAGAAGCTGTTTCAGGCTCTTCTTAATATTTAGAATAAAATAGTATGTTGGTGTGGGTTTTTTTTTGTGGTGTTGCTGTTGACATTTCTCAAGGGATTTGCTGAAGAAGTTAACAACTTGCTAGAACAGGCATGCTGTAATGGAATAGTTCTTTGCTTGTGGCCCTGACACAAATTTCTCTTAACTGATGTTTTTGCTGAAAGTAATGTGATTGTGGTAACTTATGTGAGTCAGGGTAAATGTGAATCAATCCTGGGTATTTTGGGGAGCTGAACTCCTTAGTGTTTTCCTTTCTGCAGAATTAATAAGCAGAAGGTGCCGATTTATTGTGCGTATCAGAGCCTCTGTGCTGCACAAACATCTGTGGTACAGAGAGGGAAGAAAGTCCACGAGGAGCATTGCTAATTACCTAAGCCTGATGGCGAGGAGAGCTTCTAACTCAACCAACAGAAATTGGTCACTTAGAGGTTTGACTAATTTTGAAACCAGTAGCCATGAAAAACAACCACATAGCAGATCTTGCCCTTACATGTGTAGCATATGCCCCAAGGGCACTGTAGTTTAGACACAGAGTGATGTTGTTGTGAGTTTGCTTTTTTAAGCCATGCTTTTGAACCTGCGCACTGCCATACCTTTAATATCTGGTCAGTACAAATAGGACAAAATTATGGTAGCAATTCACTCAGGGCTGTCACTTAGAGAGTTTCTTTAACCTTTTTGTGTGTGAATATTTTGAAGACTGTTCAAGCAGGTTGGGTTTTGGATTGAAATTCCTGATTAAAAGCTTTTATATGCGACCAGTTTAGTCTGTGGTCGGTATTAAGAATACCCACATTGTTATCTACAAGAATCAGCTGTAGCTTAGCATCATTTAGCAATACAGTATCTTTTTCTGACTGGTCATGGTGCAATGCAGCTATGGAACACATTTTCTTCAAAACACATGGCTGTTTTAAAGTCTTTTCAATTGAAAAGCATTTCTGGTTGGGGGATTATCCTAACCTCAGCTGTTATATCCTCTGCGTTTTCAGTGAAATTGTAGAGAAGCTGCTGGTTGTGCAGCAACATTTTGGCCATGTTGTTTGTTCTGTTTCCGAGCCCTTCGGCAGAGGGTTAGGGAGAGGCAGTCTTTGTTGGTCTGGCTGTTTCCCTGCCTTGAAAAGGAACAAAAACTATCAGGAAGAAGGATATTCAACCTAAGGGTAGACTCCAGTTACATTAAATAGAATAGCAGCCACTTGGAGATGGGACTGGAAGGCAGCCAAAAGGACACTGTGAAATTTTTCAGTAGTCTGCCCTTATGCCAGTCTTCAAGTGATCGACAGAATGTAATTTCAACCTTCAAACTATTCACTGCAATCAAAGGGAACTGAATGAAGTTCCAGCTCTATTTTAAAGAGCGTTGTAACCTAGATGAGAAGATACTCTTCTCTCAAATGTGTGTGTTGTTCTACTATTGCAGTAAAACATTGCAGATATTGCTGCTTTCTGGTTTAACTGAATCGTCCTTTTCGCTGTTTTGTACATGTTTCAGAAGGGAAAAAGAAATTTGCTTTGACTAGTGGATGTAACATAATTTCAATGGGTTTTTTGATTAAGGATTTGTCAGATGATCGTTGCTGCTTGTAATGTTAGCTGAACGTGGTCAGCCTGGACTTGCCAAGGGAAGTCATGTTTTGAGGCATTCGTGTAGTGATGAGATCAGCTTGTAATATCTGCAAAAGAGTTTAATTATATACTCTAACTTCTTTATGAAAATCTCATGGATTTATGTGTGTAAAAATAAATGGCCTGTGTCTTACAGCAAGATTACAGCCTTATGAATCTCCAGCAATTTCAGTTGTGTATTTGCAGTAGTATCTATCTCTTCCATGTGGGAAATCCCTGAAGCCTCATGTCTGAAGCCAGACATGAGCATAGCCCATTGAACCCGGTGGTTCATCTCAGCTGGAGCGAGATCAGCACCAGGTCTGCTGTCACTTGGTTTCAGGCACTCCTGTTCCCTCCCCAGCGGGATCTCTATGTATGTCCTCTGAGGCAAAGCAGGAGCTGAGCCCATATTAATTTTAAAACATTGTGTTTTAGTGAAAGCAGTGACTTATAAAAAATAAAAAGTTGCATTACCTGGGTGGATCCTTAAGAAAAATTTCATTCCTACTGTCATATATTTTGGTTATTCTTTGCTAAATTATGTGTATTGTAATATTTGTGTGGTGTGGTGTTTGTGTTTTCTTTCCTGCTGAAATGTAGAGTTGTATTTGCAATGCCATTTAAAAAAAGGCAATACCCTGCCCCTTCTTTCTACACATAATATCAGTGAAATAGTTGCTTCAGAAAACAGGAAAGCCGAGAGGTGGATGTTTTGGATGGAAGGAAGTAAAGATGACATTCAGCTTCAGAAAGATGAGCTGTAGAATTCAGGAATTGCAAATCATAGGGGTTCAGTTACCATGGAGTAGTGATTTCTCAAAGCTTTTAACATACTTTATTCTAAGCTTCCCACAGAATAACCCGCTTCGTTTTGCAGATAGATGTCAAAGTACAGGGGAGGCAAATCATCTGCCCAAAGACCCGTAGGCCATGGACAATCCCTGAAAGTGCCTCGAAGTATGCTGCCTACTGTGAGATATATGGGCTGTTGCACAAATGTAGAATCTTGTCTAAAGTCCCTGGTGACCGCAGCTAGTAGTTATGAAAAGCAGCAGCTACCAGTGTGAGTAGTGCATTAGCTTCAACAGAAGCTGCATTGGTGTGTTTGAGAGTAACATAATGTATATTTTTTCATTAAATGTAGGTAGGGCTGCATTCTGTAGTGTAAAAAAAAAATCTGGATTTAAGATATCGGCAGCTGAAGTGCTCTCCAGGCCAAATAGTTTTACCCATTACAGAGGAGAAAGAGCCATTTGTTAGCCCCTTTTAAATTCGGTGTTTGGTAAACACATGCTCTGGCTCAGACTTCTGTCTTCACTGTGCTTGTGCATAGTCTGTTGCTTCTGGACAACATTATCTATATTTGGATGCCATGGCTTGCTGACATGAGGCTTCTGGACCTGAAAGGGGCACTGCTGTTAGCCGCTCCATCTTGGGGTTCTTTGGGAAGCCAGAGCTGCATCTTGTACCTCAGTGTTACATACACCTGCAGACGCTGATTCCTTCACAATCTATTGGTTATGAAGTGCCTGTAAAATTTTTTGTTGTAAATATGCTGCTTGCATTTTTTTTTTAAAGACTGTGCAAACTGTGGTAAGTAAATGAGGGCTGAAAAGAAGACTGAATGACTAAAGGAAGGAGACAAACAAAAGAGAGTATGAGAGAGTGAATGGAAACAAGGGAGAGAGCTCAGAAAAAATAACTAACCTATGTATAAACATTTTGATGGCTCTACAAAAATGAATAGATTCAGGATTATAAATTATGGAAAGGGGTAGCACAACAGAAATTAAAATGCTTTAAATATGGGGGAAACATTCAAAAATCTTGTATCACAGTAATAAATTTTAGTGTCTTCTGAAGTATTTAGGTGTGGAAAACGAAATTGACGCAAAAGGGAGACTGAATAGTGGGCTGCAGAATGAAGGAGAAGGTGATCAGAGAAGGAAGAAGAGCAGAGAGGAAGAGCTACCTAACTTTACTTTGTTCGAGTGCATTTTATGCTTCAGGTTAATATCTGGGGCCCCAAACAGTTAAGGACTGTCTCTCCTAGTATTTTTTTTTATACGAATGCTTTCTTATATAATTTTGTGGTTTTCATTCTTTTTGAGGTGCGATTCAAAATATGGTAGTTAAAAATTGTATTTTTTGCAACTATCTCTCCTCATTCCGCTTCCTTTCACAGAAACTATACATTTTTTTACCAAGAGAGAAAAGTAAGTAGTTTTTTCTTTCTTTAGGAAAGGGGGCAACAGTTTAGCACACCACAGGGAGGTAGGGACTAGGTGAACCTTGAAAATTGCAGTAGCTAATTTTCCATTTTTTTCAGGCACAAAGTTCCATATTCAGTTCTGGGGTCCCCTGTATGAGACAGAAACCTGTTGGAGCAGGTCCCAAGGAGGTCCACGAAAATGATCAGAGACATGGAGCACCTTCCCTATGAGGGACAGACTGAGAGAGTTGGGATTGTTCAGCCTGGAGAAGAGAAGGCTCCAGGGACACCTTATTGCAGCCTTTCAAGATAAATTGGGGACATATAAGAAAGGTGGAGAGAATCTTTTTACCAGGGCCTGTGGTGACAGGTCAAGGGGCAGTGGATTTAAATTGAAAGAATTTAGACTGGAAGATATAAGGATATAAGGAAGATTTTTGTTTTATGATAATGATGATAAGACACTGGACCTGGTTGCCCAGAGAAGTGGTGGATGCTCCATCCCTGAAAGTGTTCAAGGCCAATTTGGATTGAACTTTGAGCAACCTGGTCTAGTGGGAGGTGTCCCTGCTCACTGCAGAGGAGTTGGACCAGAGGACCTTTAAAGGTCCCTTCCAACCCAAACCATTCTATAATTCTGTGAGTCTATATTCCTTGTAGCCCAGCCCAGGGGCTCTGACCTTTTGAACATCAAAAGTTTTCTCTATTGAATAGCCTTTTAATTTATAAAGCTTTACTAGTTTTATTGATATTTGATTGATTTCTTATTGGAAAGGAACTTCTCCATTTAGACAATTCTAAACCCACCCTTAGCAGCTCTTCTACTAGAAATACCATTGTTACCTTGGTATTGTGGTATTACTGCATTACAACACCCATTGACAGAGGAACACAAACAGAACCCGTAACAGGACTCCCATAGTATGACTGTTGTGGAACCAGAATAATGCTCTTTGTATGGACTTTATTTTTCTAATAAATGTTCTGGTTTTCAGTTTTACATCTGATGTTGTATTTATAACACTGTGAAGACGATGATAGAGCAACTGAAAGAAAACATCTTTCAATTTCTTTGTGTATCATGTTTATTTTTTCAGCCATTAAGTGCACCTGACCATTGATTTTCTTGAGTATGAAGGTTGTCCAACTCCTGATACTGCTGATTCTGAAGAAAATGGTCTTGTAATTAGCCTTACAAGGGAGCTTCTTTATTGACATTTGAACTTTGTTTTGTTCCAGTCAATGATAAGTGGATACTTCCAAGGGTTAGAATTGCAAAGCCCATATCCGAGATGATGCTTAAGAAGTCATCCTGCTTAAGAAGTTATCCTGCTAGATGCTTCTTCATGCCATACTGTCTGCTAAAAGCAGGAGTTAAGGAGCATCCAGAGTTGCTTAGCACCTGGCAGGATAAGGATGTCCAAAATTGTTTCTTCCTATCCCCAGCTTCTGAATCCATTTCCAGTGACATTTTGAGTAATTTACTAGCATGGTAGCCAGATAATGCTTGTCCTTGATTCAGTGAGAATATTCTTTCCTAAAGAGAAACTTTAAATGGATATTCTCAAAACTGTATCTGTTTTTTTTTTCTACAAGTATGAGATTAATCTTCCTCTTAGGTTTCTCCCGTATTAAATGTATCTCCTATCTGTAACCATTTTTACGATAATGTCAACTTTAAACTGTTTTATGGTTCAGAGTAACTGGTATTTTATGTGGAATGGAACAAAAATCCAGTGTGATAGAGCTGATTTGATAATACACCAAAAAATAACCAGTTATTTCATTAGAATAATATTTTTGCTATTCCTAGAGGCTGTATAATTTCAAGTAAGAGTGTTAAGGATAGATGGTAGAATTACAGTACAGGTCACTTATTAGTGAAGATTTGATTTACTATGCTGAAATGTAATTAGGTGGTGTGATATCAGTGATATTGTCTGTCATGTGATATAGCAATATGTCTAATTTCATATATGTTGTCTTTATGCATAGTATTACCTTCACAATAATTCTTTAATTTGGAAGTTCCTTACATAGTATTTGAGTTTTCAAAACAGCATTCTCTTTCTAGTCATCTTGGCCAGACCTATCTGTCTGATCAGCTCCATGAATATGTAAAAATGCACATCTGGTTAATGAGTATTTTATTGCTGGGGCCTGATTTTCAAGGCCACTTTGAGATTGCTGACCTGTGTTTTTACTGGGGAGGTAAAACTGTGCTGGTTCTTGACATTTACAGTGTAGAGGATGTTGGGAGGAAATACAGACAACTGTATGTTTGAATCACGAGGAAGTGGAAGAGCAGCAAAAGGATAGGGTACACAAAACAATGGATGGCATTAGAAAAGGTAATTTAATACTCATACTACTAGTTGTGTTATAAGGCAAAATATTAATTTAAAAGAATTTAAAAGGTGATGAGTTTATACCTCCCAAACACATGTATTTTTTTAATACAAAAGGTAATTAACATGTGGAGCTGGTGCCACAGAGGCAGGAGGTCTAGGTAGTTCAAAAAGGCCTTCATAATTCACTCAGTGGTAATGAAACATTCGGTATTTTGTTAAGACATGGTGAAGGTTTTTCTAAGAAATACCAGAAAAGTGCTGCTGTAGTAAACCAGAAGTTTTCTGTTTACAGTCTGGAGGAAGGTTTCCATGGGTTCTACTCACTGGCTGCTTGTCAATAATAGGACCCCCATCGCACCCTTGATTTCTATACTATTTTTTTGGGCTGTTTTAATTCTCTTTGTGTGAGGGGGCTAAATCTGGACACACAACTCATGCTAGAAGCAAAGTAAGCATAAAATGAAATATCATTCTTAAAGCATCATTGTCTGGCAAGGTTACTTCTATGGTCATGGCCAAGTCAAGAGGAGAGTGCACACACCATAGCTAGAGCCCACCACTCCACCACTCCCATTTCTGCAGTGAAGGAAAAGCTTATTAGATGAAAGTTTAATGAGTGGCATCAGCTGCCATTTCAGCTGCCATAAAAATGGACCACAGTCAGAAGAATAATTCATATTTCTGCATGCAGTGTTTTTGTGCAACTGAACGAAAATTTACTCATAAAATTAAGACATGTATTGCTGTTCTTGTCTTGTTCTAGTTTCTCTTGGGTCATAAAGAAGGTGTACCTTTTTGTTTCATCATAGAACCACTTCATCTGATGGAATGGTTTTCAGGGTTTTTTTCCAGATTATCTTTATTTTGCCTTTATACAACAGTTAAAAGTTTGCTTTATCAGGCTAATGAAAGGTGTGCCTTCAGGTTTTCAGTGCTGAAGTGTTGCTTTGTTACTGCCTACAGCATATTCGTCTTCATCATTTGTTCTTCAGCTTGTTTATTCTTTTTAATCTGTTGCTTTTGCATGCCTAAATGGACCAGTGATACCATGAGACTGAGTGGGATTGTCCCAGTCTTCTTGATTTCTTTCATAAAAATTACTGACTTTTAAACTCTTTCAGAGTTTCATAATAGTCGCTTTTGATACAACAAAAAAAAGAGAGCTTAGACTTTTAAGAATATTCCAAAGAGGCTTCAAACCAGACTATCAGATTAGCGTTCGCTTGAAATGATCATAGTGATAGAGAGCTGAGAAGAAAATTTACATAACTTTTTGAACAGAAAAAGAAGAAAGATAAGATTTGTATCATTATATCAACTGGTATGCTGAATGGTCTTCCATTTATTTTCTTACAATTCTCTTTGGCCTGCTGGGTTAGTGGAGGATGATAAATCATATTGGACTTCTTTCTCTAGCTTCTGATTTTCTTTTCTCACGTTGAACTTTTAAGCATAAAATTTTTCAGCTGGAGAAAGAGTACTTGAATTGATCTGATTATTTGATGGTTGCAAACAATGGTTACTTGAGAGTATGATGTAGAGCTAAGAACCGTAATGCACTAAATTTAAGCAGTCAGAAAATTCATATTTATGATAATTCAGTGTTGCAACTGATTTTTATCCACAGCACTGCAGAATGTTAACTGGTATATATTACTCTAAAGCTAGAGGAGAGCTGTTTTAATGACTGTTTAATTTACAGTTTAATTCACAGTTTAATTAACAGTTTAATTCCTGACACACTATTGAGTTTTAAATCCATTGTGTAACAGCCACTGTGTAACAGAAAACAATGTAACTGAGAAGAAAAGGAGAAAAAAAATCACTACGTTTTCTCCTGTGAACCAGCTAGCAGAGAAGTTCTACAGCCTTCCTCCTGTTTTATACCTGAACTTTAAATATTCACATCCAAAATATAGAAGTCATCAAATATTCCATATACGAGATGGAATGCAAATGTCTGATTTTTTTCTGAGAGACTTTCTGTAGACCTTTATTTGGTCTCTCAAAGGTACAGGAAAGAATGTGGCTGACAACTGATAAACTGAAGAGAATCAAACAAAGGGAATGTGAAAAAGATGGATTGATTGGTTATCAAGGTGATTTTGGTCCATGAGAATATAGTAACTCTTCTCAGGGGTTATACCCTGAGGATACTGAGTATGATTTATGCCTATTTCTCATCCCCTCCCTCCCTTCACATGCATCACTCGATGAATTAACAGTGGGCTTTCTGGTCATAAGATGAGACTCATTTAGAAATTACATGAGCTTATCACTAAGTCCTAGCTCAGAAAGGGTTTGTGTAGGGCAGAAGAGGAAACTCCATTCTCTTTCTAGGTGAATATTCATTTGAAAATTGTTTAAAATAGGAATGACTTGAGCGGGGGAAAAAAAAAAAAAGTCAAGTTTCCCGAGGAAGTTATTGGGGCATCTGGTTTAATAAAGGAGCTCTTAATTTTTCTGCATTGGATATCATCTTACAACATTGCTGAGAATTTTGCTGCTGATATTAGCAGAAGCAGGTTCAATGCCTGGATGATTTCTTTATGAATTGATGTTAGTGTTAGGAATTACCTCCTTATTTTAGCCTGAATTCATTCTTTCTCTTGTGTTCTTTATCACAATTTGTGATAGCGAAAAGGCTTGGAAAGGATTAAGTCTGTCCTTCTGCCACTGAAAACTTTTACCCATATTCCATCTTTGTAGTGATTGCTTAGATAACCCTTTTTGTAATCCTCATTTTCTAAAGACTATCATTCGTATGGACATACAAAATACTTCTAAGGGAATTTACAAACATATTAGGCAAAGCTTTATTTTCTCCTCTGTATCTCCCAGAAGCCAGCCCCACTTTTGGAACAGGAACACTATATCACAGGCTGTTATATTAATTACTGTACAATATATCACAAGCTGTTCTACGATAAGTCTACCGGTTGTAATGGCACTGTGAGTAGATTTAATAGCATTCATGCAGAACCCACTTTGTCACTACCTTATAATTTGTGAGATAACAGTTCAATAAATATTCTGGGCCCGCCTAGGTGAATTGAACATTGAATATGAAATTTAAAATGCTTCTTTGGTTTCTGGTCAAAGGTATCAGACACATATTGTGCATTTGCAACTCCTGCATGATCAAGATTTGGGTTTTATTCCTTAGACAAATGATCATGTTGCTACATTAATTGCAAATTGACTTAAAATTATTTTGGTAGAATTATTACCTTTGTGGAGGCAGGTTTTAAACCAACAAACATGTGACCATTTATTACCCACAGAATACAATTAGAACCACTGGAATATGTTACAAACTAAGCATTCCATCTTCAAAAGGAATTGTGCGTTTAGGCAATTCTATAATATTTTCTTAAAGCCAAGCTAAGCTGATTCCACATGACAGCAGTCTTAATGAGGCTGAATAAACAGTACAGTTTGTAACCTCAGGCCAACTGCGGAGCAGAAGCCAGGAGCAGAGCTACAGCTTTAGTGAACCCATTACTGTGAAAGATGCTGGATCGTAGAGCAGCCTGAGTCACCCATCGCACAAGAGATGAAGCTCCAGTAAATACAAATGAATATCCAAGGTGACGGGTGACAACTTTGTGCATGCATGATTTTCTCTGATTTGACAGTACCTTGATACGGTCTTAAGGCATGTGACTTACTAGCAGACATTTACATTTTTAGCCATTAAAACTTCTGGTTTACTTGCAGACGTTAACATTCGAGGCCTGTGGTTTCGTATAAGTATTAAAAATTTCCTTGGCTTACTTTTTGGGTCTTATTCTCAAAGCTACTCAAGACCTAGAACAGCCACTATAAACTGTTAGGATAGTCCACAATGCTGAAATGTGAATGTTTGGTTTTTTTTCTGCCAAGTCATGATTATTTTTGTTAAATTCTTCTGAAGGTGAACTGAGCTTGTATGAGCCTGAAATGTCTTCAATCAGCTGATGACAAGAAAATAGGCTTGAGCTGCTTATGGCAAACCCTGTTACCGGCCTGTTCATTCCCTTACGTTGAAAATAAAAAGCAAATTACTCTGTGTTCATTTCTGATTTTGCTAGTCCTTTAATTTTCCTGTCCACTTATTAAAGTTATTTTAAATAACCCTGAATTTGTTCTTTCATTTGGAGACTTGGGTACATCTGCAAGGAAACACTATTATCAGTTGCTGGAATCATGTATAGTGTTAGCACACATTAAAACAAGCTCTCCTCTAGCTTTAGAGTAATATATACCAGTTAGCATTCTGCAGTGTTGTGGCTAAAAATCAGTGGCAATACTGAATTATCAAATATACCACTTGAACTGTCTGTTGAGTTATGGGATAGTGAACAAGGTGAGGGAATAGTGGTTAAAAGACTGCTTTTAAGGTGCTACGGCTCTGCTAGTCCATATGAAAATATTCCTGAAGGGTCTCTGGAAATACAGTATAAATGGATTTAGGGGCGGAAAAGAACAGGAAAGAGCAGAGCTGTGTTATTTACGTTCAAAGTGAATAGGGTTGCTAAACCAACTCTATGGCTGTTTCTAAGCATCAAAGACATAGACCAAATTAAATGGAAGAGGTGATGGCACAGGATAAAAAATGGTAGTTTACAAGAAAATAGGCAGAAATTTGTTTACATTGGTGTGAATAGTGTATAAGATGCTGGACTGTTTATTCATATTTCCCTGAGATAATCTTAACAAAACCCCTTAATTCTGAGCAGTTAGCCAGGTGTGCCGAATCTGTGATTCCTAAGTAAGTTTTACCTGTCAGCTTTGCAAAGTTGCTGAGTCACAGTTTAAATGGTTAACACTGAAATGTAGACTGATAACAGGTTTACCATGTACTCTTATGATCTTAAACCTAGTAAGATGGTGGAAAAAGCTGTTAAAATAAAATGGAGCTAGGACAAAAAGATGATGCAATCAGATGCTGTTCCCTATTTAGTGCAGTTAAACTACCGAATGGCAACAACAAAGCATAAGTTGTCATCTGTTGACATTTAATTCAATGGAAAACAGGAAAGACACAGTTAGAAAGTGATATCAGAATCACTAGGGATTTGCAGAGGGGCAGATAAACACAACAAAAATCAATATGCTTAGTGTCCTGGGCTCTATTTCTACTTCAGAAAATGACATAATTTGTATTTACAGTTGGAAATGATACCCTCAGATAGTAGTGGAATCGTAAGAAGTGGTCTGGTGAGCACTTAATAGCATCACTCAGACCGTGAAGGGACAAACCTCGGTTGTTTTAATCACTGGAGGAGGGGGTATGAATAATACTAGTACACTATTTTTCCTTGGAAGGTGTCAGGCATGGTATAGCGCAGACTGAGATGTCTGAGCCAAGTCACAAAACACAAAATGAGCTTCTACTGGGTAGAACAAACATTGGCAGTTCCAAGCAGCAGTGTCCATAATCAGAGATTAAAGAAGTGTTGCTAATTTAGTTGTGCAAGGAGATTGATAGTTGGTATTTGAAATTGCTCTATAAGTGGCCATTGTTCATGATTATTTTCACAGGAACACAGTAAATGTTTCCTTCTGAAGGAGACTGGCATGAAAATAGTTGTTGTGTTATGCAGTAGTTTCATAGTGTCATTGCCTGTTGAGTGTCCCTGCTAGGTTAAAATAGACATACGGAAGGAATCATGATCATTTTCTTTGCCTCTGGTAAATCAGATGTTTTGTAGGCCTAAAGCTACATAAAAAAACCCCAGCAAATCAGTAGGTAACTGATCCTAACATATTATTCAGGATTTTTTTCCTTGGAGTAAGGCTGCGTGTTTGAGATCTCTAGTTGCTAAACCAAGAGTGACATAGTAAAAACATGCATCAGTATTGCCATGACTTTTGAAATGTCTACTTACATCTGTGTCACACAAATGTGATGCCATGGCTTTGTGCAGCTTGTTGCAATGTAGCATCTGGACTAATGCTATCACATTAAAAGAAATGTAGTTTCTATATTTGTCTGGCAGAGTCCCAGGACTTTCACTGATCCTTTTATCAGAGTCCCAGCAAAGGACTGTTGAAGTCCTAGCAAAGACTGTCTACCAGAGCTCCAATGAAGGACTCGCACTGATCAGATTCACAAAAATTGAAATTAGTTACTTTGTTGACAGTGACAGAACAGATTCGAGACTGCCGTTCATAGATTCACTAACTAAAATAATGCTACCGATCAAGGTTCATATTGCTAGCAGAAATAATAATACTACTAAACCCAGGGGTGACATTCACCAGAGGGTGAAATGTTCAGGGCTTACTCAGAGAGGTGTCCCTGCCTGGGGTGGAGGAAGAGAATGCAGCCTGTCAACTGGTCCATCAGGTATTGAGGTTCTCTTCTCCCGATCAAAACAATAGTTTTCTCTGTCTTTTAATCCTCCAAATTACGAGGTTTCTCCACCTCCAGATGACGGGTAGTGTCACGGGTTCGATCCCTGTTTGGTCTCCATGTTGTGCCTAATCTAGTTGAGAGGTGTCACTGCCCATGACAGGGAGGTTGGATTAAATGATCTCTAAGGTCCCTTCCAGCCTAGGCCATTCTATGATTCTGTGATTTGGGTGGGGCGATGAGTGCTATAGTCATACATATTTAGCATGATCGCTGTAATCATCACTAGCATATGCAGGGGTGTCAACTTTAATATACATTTCATAGGTAATGAGGCAAGATTAGTCATTACATGTGATAGCCTTTTCTAAGAATCAAAGTCCCACACTAATTCCTCTTATCTTTTTGTTTTTGCTGACCAAAGGCAGGACTGTGCTGCCTACACAGGGCCTCCTCCTCAGCTATTTTCCATGATCTTTGGGCAAGTCTCCACTCCACCAGATTGCACTAGAGATAGCAAGGCCAGTCTTAGTCATTTTTTGAGCACAGAGGCCTCTCTTTAGTATGCAAACTTCACAAATGCCAGGACTGAACTTTAAATGATCTTTGGCACTCCATGCCTCTTCCAGTGTTGCCGTTTGTGTGTTTAGGAGTTTATGATCGCTGACTTGGGGAAACAAACAGGACAGCTGTGCAGAATTCCAGAGTTTCAGTTGTTCCACGTTACAAGTCACTGGTTTGTTTATTGAATCAGAGTTTATTGCTGTTCACCGTCTTCATGGAACTTTAAAAGGACAAAAAAATAAAATGGACTATGCATCCAGAGCATGATGTCATATGATGCATATGTCTGTAGGTCGTGAGGCCAATTTTCCTGAAGGTACTTCAGTTATTAAAAATTACATCCTAAGTTCCTAACTGCAGGCAGGTTTTTGTGAGTGAGTGGTGTAATTCTTGTGATCAAAGCTTGAGCTTTGTATTTTCAAAAAAATATATAAACACCAATGAATTGTTCCAATGTCTGTTGAAGCTTCTCACTTGTTCTGAATATCAGAGAAATAGACTCTTTACTTTTTTTCTTCTGAAACTAGATTTGCTCTTTGATCAATATTCTTTTTAGGAGGAAGTTCAGATATGAAATCTTAGGGACATTCATAATCTGGAAAAAGATATTTGCCATCAGTTTGTGTTGACTTTATTGTTCTGGGTAGGAGGCCTGAATAGCTATTCTGAACTACTGCAAACCAGTACCTGGGCCATAATTTAATAGTATTTTGTTAAATTGTTACTAGAGTCATTGTTGAAATCATCATTATTTTGATGATGTGCTCAAAACAATTGATTGTTATATAGTACAGCTGTTGTTTTGCTACTGTCATGCTGATTTTTAAAATAAGAAATTTTATTTATTTAGATCTTGATTTATACATGGAATAAATGACAGATAGCTTTCATTCCTGGGTAAAGACACAACTTCACAATGAAATCACATAGTTGAAGTGTTTTTAACTTTAGAAGTTCCTTCTTAAATGGGAGGTAGAAGGTGCTCACAAGGAAGGTTAGCCTGCAAGACACCTAAACTCAGAGCATTGTACTCCGGAAGTATAAGGCCAGAAGTGCTCATGTAAGTCAACACCACCCCGTTACAAACAAGCACAACTTCATTTTAAGCTCACTGAGAATCTTGTCTGTAGGGTTTTTGCCTTAATTTAAATTTACTTTTAGGGCACTGATGGGAAGGCCTGTTTTATTCATGGATAGTAGTAATGACTTCATCAGAGACATTGAGTCTGATCATCAGTTGTTAATTAAATCTCTAATTATTTCTAATAAGAATATAAAAAAGAAAAATGCCATAGTCAAAAACCTCTGTCATATTTTATTAAGCAAGTTGACCCTCTAATTTTCATGTTTCTTCAAGATCTGTAAAATTGTCACTTTACATTAGACTGCAGCTTATTGATGGAGTGCTAAGGAAAGTAACCGTTCCAATCCTTTTTGTTTTAGTGCCACAATCTCAAGCTCTGTCGCAACATCTTGATGAGCATTTCTACTGCAGCTAAAGCAAAGCCTTTAGCACTGGTCTCTGCACTGAGAGTGCCTGGTTTTAGAATCCTTTATGCATGAAAATTTGTAACTAAATCAGTACAAGATTGATTAGCCCAAACGCTTACGTGTGCTGTTTCCCATACAAAAATTTCTGTCTTGCAGCTTTGGTGCTGTGCTTGCTTGCTGTGCCTGGGAGCTGCTGCAGTGGGAGAGGGCTGTGCTGGGAGCTTCAGGATCCCTGTTGCAGGGGCCACACATTCCCCTCTGAGGGGGCTCAGCAGAAGGAAAAAGGTCTTTTTACTCTGCCTTGGCGAACCAGCCCCTGCACGGAGAGGAGAAGGAGTCGGTGCTAGGGGCTGGAGACATCACTAGCACAGCCAGCCTGTGGCTCTGTGAGATCCTCTCAGATGGTGCAGTGAAGAGTTGAATTCTTTTCTTTTTGAGGGAGAACTGAAGTTTTTGATCTTTCTCTTTGAGTTTTTCAGATTAATCTGTGATCTTTATCTGAGTACCTGACCACTGACAGGCAGCAGAGGAGGTGCAACACCAGGGCAAGAGGAGAGGACAGTTCAGCATACGGTGCATTTGCTGCTGCTCGCTTCTCTGCTGCCAATCCATGAAGTTATTGTTCATAATGCAAAAGGGAGGGTGGAAATTCTGTTCTGCCTGCATATCTCAGCCACCAACATCACGAGTGGTGCTGAAAATGGCATTGAAATGACATTGGCATTACTTGAAAACAAGAAGATGTACAATGACGTTAAAACAACAAAAGTAAATAAAGGAATATTTATGGGGGAGGGTAGTATTACTGATATTACTAAGAGTCCGGGTTAGAGCTCTTGAGATATGTGTCCATTTGGTGGAAGGGAAGGAGGTAAGGCTGGAGCAGAGCTGACCCTGATAAACCCCAAACCAAGCGCAGTTTGGACAGTGGTAATGAGCAGAAGAAGCCAACAGAAGTGGCATAAAATGTGCAGCAGGTTCTCAGTTACAGCATTGGCTTTGTTGTTGCTGTTTCCCAATAGTCAGAGGCATATGGGATAGCTGTTCCTGTCTCCTCCCCCTGCCAAACATCCTCCAACATCCTCTGAATTAGCAAAAGCCCATGCTGCCTCATTCCTGTGTGAGCATTGCTTTGACAGAAATGGGCTTGGCGGAAAAAAGGGCAAAACCAACTAGCTAGTAAGGTGAAACAGTGTCATTAATAACATATAAATTACATCCTCAGCAATTCTGATATGTACACCAGCTCTTGTTATTAAAAATGTTGTTACTGTTGTAAACGCAGATTTGGATTTTAGAAGACAAAGCAATCAGTGACACAAGAGCAGCTGCAGCTGTGGCAGGAGATCCAAGTAATTTCATGGTTAAAATATATGGTTTATGTTTTTAATAGTATCTCTTGGTAATAGGAAAGAAGAGAGAGTTTGTGGAGTTGAGGTATTTCCAGACCTGACCTTCCATGAAGAATCTGGGATATTCTGTTAAAGTGTGTACACTTAAATATGTTACTTATTCCAGGGGTATATGAGAAGTCAGGGGAGCTTCTCTTGGAATGGGCTCCTTTTAGTGCTTTTGATGTCAGGTTGCGTATTTTTGTTAGTTGTTTTTTTCCCTGGCTGTATCTTAAAAATTGTTTGAATTATTGAGGAGGGCTTCATAAAGATACACGGTAATAAAATTTGAGTAGAAGCTGTGTCAGGAGCTGGCAAGAATGTGTTAAGGTTCTTAATGACTGTCTTTGCACACTGCTAATTTGGACTGGTATTTTTAGTTGTACTGGTAGGAATGGCACTGAGTGTTTGACAGCATCTCACAGACAGCTTTGATAGCTGACTCCCAGGGGAAGGGGGTACTACAGAGCTGCGGAAGCCATCCTACCGTTAAGGCTGATGCCTGCTTTACTCTGATAAATCCAGTTTTCAATTAAATAAATTTTCCAGAAACAAAACAACCTCCTGTTCTTTCCAGTAAGTCACTTGATTTTTTTTCCTGGAAGTTTAGGGAAACGGATTCTGGATGTATGTTAAAGCTGTATTTAAACAATTTTATCATATGTCCTATTGGCCTTAACTTGCAAATTCTTAATTGGTGTTATCTTGGTAGTGTGTTTAAAGATTGGGGTGATTTTCTCTGTTTCTTCTCCTTCTGTTTTTGTGACAGGAATTTAGGAAATGAGAGAGAAGTATTTTACAGAGCTTGTAGTAGACTATGTAATAGACATTATGAAAATCTGCAGAAATGCTCAACCAAGAGTTCTTCAGATGAATTATGCAAAGAAGAAAGGGACTTAAAAGGATGTGGGGTTTTTATTTTTCTAGTTTAATTTACTTTCTAAGACTGCACTGTGATAATCTGCATATTGAAGTATGTCCCGTATGCAATAAATCTGCAGACAGGTAACAGTACAAATAATCTAGGATAAAAAATAATTTGTGACATCAGAAATCATAACTTTGTGAAACATTGTGTCTATAGGACTATTTTTGGTTTCTCTAGTATTCATAATGAGAACTACTCTTACATGAAGAGTTCTGAAATAGTCCTGCTGGGCATGCAAGGATTCCTCATGAGTGGTTCTCAGAGTTTCTAAGGACTGACATTGCTCTTTTATTAGTATTTGAGTTTTAGAGGGCCAGACCCTTGTGATTAGCGCTGCTGGGAGGTCTGCAGAGTGCCTAGCTGGCGTGCTGGAGAGACAGAAGGACTGCTTTAGTGTATTGATAGTGAATTGGGAGTGACATGCAGAGTAGATGCTTCTATTGTTTTGAAAAGCACATTTTGGTTTTTTACCACAGTTTTGTTTGTTTCAAGCAACCAAATTGTGTTGGTAGCCCTGAGGATAGTCAGTTTTTAACCATGATTTCAAGAGTAGTTTCTGCTATTACTAGGACTTCTTTGTAGTTGCATTTTTTTGTGTGAGAGTCTTAAGGGAACTAAAATATCCTCCAAATTGAGCACTATATTGATTTTCCTCCAGTAGTCTGTCATAAAAAAATATTATACTACATCTCTGCTGGACACTGCAGTTTGCATATTATCCCTGTTTCCAGTGTCTACTGCATCTCATAACTTTTATTTTCGAAAGTGCTAGCACTGGAAGGCAGGTGTGGGGTTCAAAGTACACACAGCAATATGAAAGAAGGCATTCTGTGGGCTGTGGAGAGGCAGAGTGCAGAAGAAGCAGAGGCTGAATGGTGACAGATCTGGGGGAGCTGAACCCTCCGTTTGTGTTTAGAGGACCTGGGAGGCTTTGAGCTAGATCGCAGGTAGGTCCTGAATTTCTGCACATTGCTACTCACTGTTCTCTAACTAAAAATATTTTCTGGAACAGAGAGTGCAGGCACCTTGTGTTAGACTTCCCTTAACTCCTGCTGTGTTCAGTGCGTCTTTCTGTAGGTGAAAGCAGAGCAGGTACCGCCAGGTGAACAAACCAGGCTCTTTTGTGGGGCAGAAATATGGAGGCAACCTAAATGGCAGGTGGATGTGCTGCACAAGATATGGGAAGCTGCTGGGATAACACGTGCTGACTTCTACCAGGGACTGGTTTTCTCGAAGAACGTGGGAGGTAAGAGTCAACATAGTGGAGGACTCTCCTGGGGGCTGTGTGACAGCAACATGAGTGAGATGTCTGTGAAGCAAAGAATTTCCTCAGCTTAAGTGCCTTTTATGCAGATTGGAGTATTGCCATCATTTTACAGAAACGCCAATTTATATCGATGGAGCGGATAATGAGTCACCAGGCTTGGTGACACCTTTGTAATTTCTTTTCCATGTGTCTGATATGGGCAGATGTATAGCAATAATGCAGAGCCATGCTTGATCTTGCAAAAATGATGGTGCTTGTGACCCAGGGGTAACAAATGAGCACAAATCCACCAGCACAGGGGAGACACTTTGTTGGAGGGGAGGAAGGACAGGCTGCCTATGGGGAGGCCAGCATGGTACCAATCCCCATGTGAGCAGGGCGGGCAGGGCCGATGATGGTGGCCAGCAGTAGCCCCAAGTAAGTCCAAGGGTCACCCCATAAGGTGATGGTGGTGGGGCAGGTCTGAGGGCAGGTTGGGAGGCTGGCTTGCAGGTCGGGATCTGGATCAGAGGGTGCAAAGGCAGACATGGGCACGGGAGCTGTGGCACTGCAGCATTGCTCATCTGTACTAGGTTTCCCTCCAATGAATTGTTCCAAAGTTTAATTTCTCTTACCATCAGAAAACTTCATCTTTTTAAGGTTTCGTTCATCTAAGCTGTTTACAGCTATTGAATCTTATGCCTTTGTTTGCAAGACTGGGAAGTAATTTTCCTCTAAGCATTTTCCATATGTAATCATATAAATACAGTGACAATTCACCTTTCATCCTTTCCTTATGAGCTGAATAGATTGAACTTCTTTAATTTAGCATTGCAAGGCTTATGTTTTCAGCCGCAGGGCTACTTTTGTTCTCCTTCAAAGTTTTCAGGAAGTAAGTGGAAATAATAAACTTTATAATCAGAAATGCCATTCTAATCCGGTAGCTTTTTTAATTCATTCATATATGAAAAGAGGAAGAGTTAACTTTTTTACCCCAGTGTTGGACCCACACCATTAGGAGAAGGCAGGCATTGCTTTAGATAACCAAGCCTGTCTTTGAGGTGTTTTTTTCCAAGTAAAGATCTTTCTTCCTTACTTGGGGACATGCTGGAGAACAAAAAAAGAACATTGAAATGACAAAACCTTTTTCAAAAAAACATATTGACTGGCATTAATTAGTTTTCTTGCATCTAATTATTGATAAGTCACTATGATAACAACAGTGAAAAATACCCCTAGAGGCTTTGAATTTTTCTGTGGGTGGTAAGGATACCTTTACATAGCAGTAAATGCTGTCACATTTTAATGAGGAGAAAATATTTTAAACTAGCTTTTGAATCTAAATATAGTTTTAAAGGGTGTGTGGTAGAGGAGAGGGGGGCCTTTACCCTCAGTCTCTAAAGCAATGTGTTGCTACATTGATCGTTGGAGAAAAATACTGCATCCGGCCCCGTTCGATAGGCTCATTCCTTTATTGCAATTACTGTAAAAAAAAAGATGAGTTGGTGACTTTAACAGAATTACACAGTAGAATCTACTATAAATGAGAAATCAGGGTCTCTTAATGCACTTGAGGCAGTGACTCAGTGATCTGTCTCCGGATTTCATTAGCAGGGCGGTTCTTGGGCACGCGCGCTGCCGCGTGGACTGAGAGCTGTCTCGCGGACTGTCAGCAAAAAAGGCAGATCGTCTCTGCAGGGAGCTGGTGCCAAGCCAGGCGCTGCAGGGCCATTAATTCCAAAGTCTTCCACCATCTGCTTTCAGGAAATAGAGAGGGGAATGTCACTGACCTTCGGGGTTTTTCTGCCTGTGGCTATTAGGCAATCTTCGATAGTACTGAGCCCTGCTTCTGAGCTCTGCCTGCCGACTCTTTTCCTCACTCCAACGCCCGCAGTAAACCCAGAAGAGCCTGATGCATTAGAAACTTTATTACACATTTCTTCTGAGTATTTTAAAGCCAACTGGAAAATTGTTGTAGATGTTGTTGCCATGTAGACATGGCAAATCAACCTTTTTATACCCAGTGAGTAAGGATTCAAAAACAAATCCAAGAATTGAACCAGACATTTCTTGAAAAGAGGGAGCATGTGTCTGAGCTGCCCAGTGACTCCTGCAGACTCAAGTGACGTTGCTTCTTTTTGCATTGTGTCTTGCTCCTTGTTGTGAAGCACAGATCAAAACCATGTGGAGCTAGAAAATTGTAAGGAGCCCTGCCTGCTTGGGCACAAACACCTTTGTCTCAGCAGCACTTATTCTCTCTGTGTGGCACTGAGCTGGAGCTGTCGTCCTGCTCACTTTGTGTCCCGAGGAGCGGTCACAGTCTCTGCCAACTCAGATGTCTGACATTTCCATATCAGGGCCTGGTTTCTGTGGTCTGAGAAGTTAAAGACTGGGAGGAATAGCTAAAGCATGGGCAAAAGAAACAACGTGGGATAAACCTTAAAATGTAAATTGGGGGGATTTGCGACTCACAGGTTTGCAGTTTCATGGGAAGTTTTTTGAAACCCCCAACATCCTTGCTAGAGGGCTGCTCTGCTTCAGGATGTGGGTGGCCAACCATTTCTGCCTTCTGCCCCCATCTCCTGGCCGTGCAAGTGAGTTGTGCTGAAAATAAAATCGCTGTATTATGTAAACCTGAATGCCCTTCCAGCTGGAGAAGAGGATGAAGCTTAATATTACCATTGTGATACTCTTGATGGCCTTTTTTTATTGGACACATAAGACTGTCAACATGAGGAGTAAATGCATTTGAGACTCATGCACATCTGCACTGGCCTCTTGCACTTGTAGGATTTATTTTTGACTTCTTCTATTGTGCTTGGAGTGCTTAAAGTGTCATTTGCAAAATTAATCCTCAAAATAGAGGAAGAAGACTCATTGCATTTGCAAAAATGGAGTAGGAACTAAAAGCCTCGTTCAGCGAATATTGCAGATGTTGTACTGTGCTAAAAAAAAAGGCAAAAATATTGAGAATGGTTTTGATCTGATTTTAAAGCCACATAAAAATTAATGGACAATGGACGTCTGAAACCTTTGAATATTTTGAAAACAAGAGAAGCCTTGAGTTGTCTATAGTCAATTTGAATAGTAAAATAGTTTTTAATAGAAATACCATAAAGAATATTTTATGAACTTTTTAATTAAGTTAGGTTCTTCGAAATGAAAGATTAAGCAAGTACCAGTCATGTTTGAATGTTTTCACTCGAAAATCAGAGAAAAAGAAAAATCAGTCTGTACATACAGTAAATTTTGATGAAAAGTTTAGAAACTCCTGAAAGAATTGTTTTTTTCTTCATGAAAACAAATGAGGGACTTTTAGGGATGTTCTAAAAAATTACTTCAATCTGCAAACATTTTTTTCTGAAAAACATAATTTTTCATTCTCAAGTGATGTATATTTGATGTTGATGGTTTAGGGAGCTGTTCTATGGAACTATTTTTTTAGCACTGATAGCAAAATATGACCCAAACAAATAGTGGCAAAATTGAAGTCAAACCCCTTCCTGAATGATTTATAACTTTACTTTATATATTTGTTTCTATTTTTCAGTCAGATTTTTATTATGTCAGGTGATGTTCAGCATCCAAATAGCGACTTTCTCACCAGAAAACTTATATTTGAAAGTGAAAACATAGCTATTAAAAGACATTAAAAATATTTCTGCGAGGGTTTGCTATTAAATGATGCATTGAAAAAAAATCAGCATTTACTGTATGATAACATTGTGGAAGGGAAGTAATAAGACAGCATCTTTTTTTAGGGTCCAAGAAAGTTGTTAGCCTTAGGATACATGTCTCTGTGTGAAACAGTAGTTTAGTGTGAGGTTTTCTGTGGGCTTCTGTGAACAGCAAAAAAGTTGCTCGCTGCATCAGTCTTTAAAGTAGTCTGCTCTGGAAGAAAAAGTGCTTTCTGCACGTCACACCTTTATGACTCTGCCGTGAAAATATGCAGAACTCTCTTTAAGTCTTCTTTAAGCACTTTTGTCCACAGAGGGGTGTAAATGTGTGCAAATAAAATTATTGCAACATCTTATGAGTTTCTGCCTTCTCCCAGAGGCAGAGCTGCAGGGGCTGGGACATCTGCTGCTGCTCTGCAGCAGGACAGAGCTAACTGTTGTATCAGCATTCAGGCTCTCCCTTGAGTAATCCTTGTCCCTTCACGTCTTTGCGTAGTCCTTCTGTAAATATTAACATGTGGTCTTGTTTGAGTTTTAATACTTTTTTTTCTCTTCAGACTAATTTTTTTTTTTTTTGCAATTATTTGTGTTATTGCCTGTTGCTGAAAGATTTGCTTAAAAGCTATAAACTAATTTTGGGAATGTAGAACAAAACTCTTTTTCTTCCTAGGCAGTGAAGACTAAGAAAAGTGAGAAATGGTTGTTCACTAAAAAGTTCAAACTTACTTACAATTCAGACAGCAATTCCTGTCTGTTCAAACAAATATTTGTTCCTCCTCTGAGGGCGACTCCCAGTGCAATCTGAGTACTTATGCCAGACTTACCTCATCAGGGATTTTAAAAGCAACAAAACTAATTATTTTGGGCAAGATCATCTTGCAAGTGAGGAAAAAACCCTGAAAATATTTGGAAACTTCCACTGCAGTGGTACCCTTGTCATGAACACTTTTAGAGAGCTGGGGATAATCATTTCCTTGCTTTCATCCCCCACCATAGGCAAAAGACTTCCACCCCACAAATCTCCCTTTGGTGCACTCAGAAGCTGAATACTCCAGTGGCAGGAGCACCCAAACCTTATTTTAGGCATTCTGTCTCTTCCTTCCCTGCTGGACACTGCCACGGAGCAAAGCAGGGGTCCTTTTCCCAGCTTCTCTTCTTCTCTTCTTTCTCCTCCTCCTCATCAGCTCTTAAGGTTGCACAGCACTCAGGCTGCGTGTGCAAAACCTGCTGATGTTTTAGCACTTTTTTTCGGTCTTTCTGAGCTCTCTGGAGGTGGATGATGTAAGAACAAGTCTTGCATCCTTAGTTAAGATACTGATAATTTGGAGCAGATGCAGCACTGTTGTGATTCTTACCAGGCAATCTCAGATGTCTGCTTTTCTCAATAGGCAGATGCCTACTTTTGCCTAAAATAGTGCATGATCCCTAGAAGAGATTTTACAGTAATCAAACTGAATATTGACGCTTTCTTTTGTTTTTGCAGTACCCTTACGGGTAAAATAGGTCATAAATTATATTAGCTGTGTTTTTGAGTTTGAGGGTTATTTTGGTATGTTTCTTTTCCCTCAGTGTTGAGCTAAAAATCTCTAGGCTGTTATTAACAAGGCACTATTTTCTGAGTGAAAAAATAAATACCACTTGACAGTTCACAAACTAACAGAATATGCTTTTAAACTGAAGAAGCCGTTATTCCGGTAATGGGTGATGGCAGACTGGGATGATCCTGACGTAGCATGCCTGACTTTCACATGAAGTGTTGGTCCATCTGTCAGAGTTTCTTCTGTCTGTGGTGGCTGAGGTCTAGCAAGGGCAACATGAGCGTGAAACCCTTGTATTCAGGAGGCTCATGGATCTTCTGCCTTTTGCGGTGGTCAGATGGTTGCCAGTGAAAACAAAGGGAGGCCTGTTTGGAGAGGAAGGGAGTTAGAGACAAACTGGTTCCCAGTTCATTCTGCATGTGAATGGTGCGACACTGCAGCAACAAGAGCATGAATGGGAAATTTGTTTATTTTTAGCTGTGCTGCAGCGGTTTCCCTTTTGCTCATTATTCTGAATGTGAGCTTGCTAGCGCAAGCTTCGATATCCTCGTGGGCAGTAGGAATGCATGTAGGAAGAAAATGTGTATTAGGAGCAGAGCTGAAGAGGTTTTTAGCAAGAATGGGCTAACCTAGAGAAACCTGCTTCCGTGCACTGATTCTCTGTTTGAATGTTTTTGTTATTAGCCCTAATGGGGCTAATTTATTATTTTTGTTATTAGCCCTATGTTATTATTTTTGTTATTAGCCCTAATGGGGTCATCCCTGTTTGCGACAGTGACAGTTGTCACCTTAGTAACTCCTTCCAATTTACATTGCTGCCGTGAGCAATTTTCTTTGTCCTGAGGAATAAATCTCCTTATGTATCAGGTACACGGGAAACTCAGTAAGAAATAGTTATTTCATGGTCCTTCTGTCTGTTGTGCTTCTCAAACCTGTAGCTGTGTGGAAGGACTGTGGAAAGCAAAAATTATAGCTCCTATGATTCCTGGCAAAGCTATTAGCAAAATATTACTCTATTAGGAGTGTATATTGCTGAAACTGCTATTGCTGCGGCAACGTCTCATCAGAAAAATCTTTTTTAATGAGTTCAATATAAGAAAAAAAAAAATATGTGAAGTTGAAATGAGCAACCTGATGGAAATCTCTTCAAAGCACATTTGCAATCAGTTCTTCTACTTCTGGACCAGTTGGATTTCTGTGACTGCAAAAACCGTGTGCCTGAGCAATACTTCGCTCTAGACGAGAGCTGCTGAGCCTCCCCTGCTGGATTGAGTTTCTTTTTATTTTTTCCTTCCTGTCACTGATTCTTCATGTTGGCCAAGGACACTTTGTCCAGTTTTTATACATGAATTCTCAGATTTAGATTAAGTCTAACAGCTTTTTATCCCTTCATGATAAAACTCTTTTTATGCACTGCGTCATATTGTTGGCTGTGGCAGAAGGATGTAACCAGCAAGAATGTGGTGGGGTTTTTTTCTCTTGGGGAGACCCTTTGAACACAAAATGCTTGTAGGAGACACATGGTAACCAACTCTGCACAGCCTCTCCAGTTCTCCAGGGACACGATGGTTGGACAAGCCAATGAATTGCATCTGAAATGTGGAGTTTTCTAGGAGGAGAGAGGCTGCATTAGCGCAGTAAAATGCCTGATTCACCAGTGTCAGAGAAATGAGAGAGGAGGGCAGCAATAGAGGTTTGTTTCATGTACCTCAGATATGACAGATTTATGTAGCATAGACATATGGTCTGGATATAGATCCCAAGATGGAAAAGAGTCCTCATCCACTGCTTGATATTGAAATGTGAAAATACAGCCTGCGTTTCTAGAGCATCGCTCTTAACTGTTGCCTAGGCCACATGGAAGTTGTCAGAACAGCTACAGCCTTTTAACTAACAGCCTCTGAAGGAAGGTCTACATATGTTTGTTTCTAAATTAGTATGGTTTAAAAGGAGACTAAGAATCTGCTATGGTGCATGCAAATAAAGAGGTGCTTATGTCGATGTCTGTAAGTTTTTAGCCACACAAGTGCCGCGCCAACACATCTAGGATTTCCAAGTTGAGCTTTCTGAACAATGGCAGTTTAATTTTGCAATGTGTTTCTGCTATGTGCTGGAGTAGGTCCAAGTTCTTCAAAGCAGCATCACAAAATGAAATTGTGTACAAGTATCTGTTTTCAAATTGGAAAGATTATTTTTTTATTATTTCGCACCTCCCTTTGGAAGTGACAAAAACATACCATGAACTACAGAAACCTTTCCACTGAAATCAGTACATCCCTGTGAAACATTTCAGCCTTGATGAAACAGCAGAATTCTTTGGGAAAAAAACCTCAAAACCCAAACAAAACCCAAAACATTTTGTCAAGTTTTGACAAGATATAGTCTCTTTTCAGGGAAATCTAAGAGTAAATGGATTAATTCAAGCTGTTTGCTTCTCTTTTTTTTTCCTTAATAGCACTATTTTGCCAGAAACATAATTTTAAAAAATATATATACCACAGCTTCCAGCTTTCTGACTCAAGTGTACATCTAGTGCTGCCTGCTATGCAATACGAAAAGTGACAGGCCTGGAACCAAATGTCTCAGTGAAAACTAACATGATCAGAAATGTCAGTCAGGCTTATGAGGGGTAGCTAGAAAAGCTAAAGTCTCCCTATGTGCCCTTGTCATTTGTCTTTTTTCTAATTTGGCAATGGATGCTAACAAAGCCTATTTCCTCGTGGTCCTCAGACTACAGACCTGTGTATGAAAGAACAAACTGACAAAACTGTGCTTAGTTCAAACACATGCTGGCAAGGGACACGTAACTCCTAGGTACAGGTGCTAGTGCTGATTGGCCTTCAGCCCAGGGGTTTGACACATGAAGAACTGCAAGCAGGCTCACTTTCAGAGATGAAGAGCACACAGGAAAAGTAATTACCTGAGATGCTCTTAGTCCCTTTTGCTGCAGAGGATTTTTCTCTTGTATGCTTAGGAGGTTTGTATCAAATTTTGAATGTTGGCATAGTCTGGGAGCATGGTTTTGAGATTAATAGTGTCAACTTTGATCTGCAGGAAGTAAAACCTATATTTAGTATTGACCAAGCAGAAGATGTTTTTAGGACTTTGAAAATTGATAGGAGTAACATGCTACCTGATGTTAAGATTGCAGCTACATGATTTAATTAAAGGTCAATGAGTATACTCCTGTGCCACATGCCTGTGAGGTTCCGGGGCTGAGACAACTGCCATCTGCCTTTGTTCAAGAGCTCCCAGAAGACTGCATTTAACTCTTCAGCAAGTGTGGACAGCAGCAAGGATTAGGGGAAATAGTTCTTGAAACGAAGAAACATCAGTTGAGAATTACAATTACTGAAGAAGGGAGCAAGGTCTCATCTACCCTTGGGCACTGTCTGTGCATGAAATGAGGGAAGCTTGGGGGCAAAGGCACGTCATTCTTTCCTTTCCAGTTATTAAGCTGTTATATCCAAGCTCTTCCTCACTTGTGTTAGCATGACTGACCCACAGGCCAATTACTTTTCTTATTGCCGCTTCCTAAAATCTACTGCCATAAGCATGAGGGCTTGAAGGGATGCCTGGGAACATTGATTTGTGGGTCCCTGAGGAACCTGGCCTGCTTCCTGTTTGAAACGCCACTATTTATTTATGGTGGAAAAACTTCAGCTGTTTAAAAATAATTATTATCATCAAGTGAGTGTCTTCTCTGCAAATTACAGCAGCAGACTATAACTTCACTGTATGTCATGAAGGTTTCTCACTTCATGAGACCCTCCCAAAACTGCGCAAGACTTTCACTAGGGTGCAAGCAGTATTAGGTGTGATGTCGCAGGAGAGACCTTGCCTCCAGAGGTGGATTCTGAGGAAAAGAAGAAAATACTCTGTGTAGGTGCAATTTTATTAACCCCCCCACGTTTCAGTAGAGGAATTTGTGATAGTCTGAAGTGAATGAAGCATCTGCACACCCTTTCTCTTTAGATCTACTTGAACAGAGCAACTCTAACTTGGAGAGTTTCTAGCCGGAGGTCTTAACATAATCTGAACAAGCAAACCCACGACAGATAAACTGAAGCTTGTATTAGCACACAGATGTAATTATATTTTCTTTATTCACTTACGGATATTCCTGTTACAGTTTTTCTCCTACAAGAAATATACGAGTGGATGTTTCTTGATCCCTCTTGGGGATCTGACTTCCTTTCAAAAGCGTGCACACAAGGAGACTCTGAGTGCTTGTTGCATGTTTTTGGGGATTGGATGCGTTGGCACGTGCAGTCTGTCGCGCATGTTACAGCCAAAATTCTGTTGCTGCAAACATTCCTTGGGACCTGATGAGATCCGTCCATGGGTCCTGAGCGAACTGGAAGATGAAGTTGCTAGGCTGCTTTCCATCATATTTGAGAAGTTGTGGCAGTCTGGTGAAACTCCCGCTGACTGGAAAAGGGGAAACATCACCTCCATTTTCAAAAGGCAAAAAAGGAAGATCTGGGCAACTACAGGCCAGTCAGTCCGCCTCTGTGCCTGGCAAGATCATGGAGCAGATCCTTCTGAAGACTCTGCTATGGCACATAGAAAATGTCGAGGTGATTGGTGACAAACAACATGGCTTCACCAAGGGAAAATCCTCCCTGACAAATCTGGTATTTTCTTATGATGGAGTAACAGAATCAACTGACAGGGAAGAGCAACTGATGTTGTCTACCTAGATTTGTGCAAGGCCTTCAACACTGTCCCGCATGACATCCTGTTCTCCAAGTTGGAGAGACATGGATTTGATGGATGGAGCACTCAGTGTATAAGGAACTGGCTAGGAGATCGCACTCAAAAAGTTGCAGTCAGTGGCTCAATGTCCAAGTGGAGACCAGTGACAAGTGATATCCTTCAGGTATCTGTACTGGGACTGGTACTATTTAATATCTTTCTTGGCAACATGGACAGTGGCATTGAGTGCACCCTTAGCAAGTTTGACAGCGACACAAAGTTGTGTGGTGGGGTTGACACGCTGGAGGGAAGAGGTGCCATTCAGAGGGACCTTGGCAGGCTTGAGAGGTGGACCAACCTCATGAAGTTTAACAGGGCCAAGTATAAGGTCCTGCAGCTGTGTTGAGGCAATCCCAAGCACAGATATAAGCTGGGCAATGAGTGGATTGAGAGCAGTCCTGGGGAGAAGGACTTGGGCGTGTTGGTGGATGATAAGATCAACATGAGCCAACAGTGAGCGCTTGCAGCTCAGAAAGCCAACCATATCCTGGGATGCATCAAGAGATGTGTGACCAGCAGGTTGAGGGAGGTGATTCTGCCCTGCTGCCTGTGTGAACCTGGAATACTGCGTCCAGTTCTGGAGCCCCCAACACAAGAAAGACATGGAGCTGAGTTGGAGCGAGTCTGGAGGAGGGCTACCAAGATGGTCAGAGGGCTGAGAGAGTTGGGCTTGTTCAGCCTGGAAAAGAGAAGGCTCTGGGGAGACCTTATAGTGGCCTTCCACTACCTGAAGGGGGCCTACAAGAAGGCTGGGGAGGGACTTTTTACAAGGGCCTGTAGTGATAGGACGAGGGGTAACAGGTGGAAGGTG
>NW_009730098.1:0-31920 GCF_000703405.1 Apaloderma vittatum | reverse complement strand
GGCTGGATGGAGCCTTGAGCAACCTGATCTAGTGGGAGATGTCCCTGCCATGGCATGGGGATTGGAACTGGATGATCTTTCAGGTCCCTTCCAACCAAAATCATTCTATGATTCTATGTTTCCTTGCAGACTCTGTCTGGCGAGGGCTCGTCAGCTGTAAAATAAACTACTGCTTATCAAAGTTTGCAATGCCTTATTTCACACTGCTGATTTGAAAGTACCAGGAGATACAGGCACAAAAATATATAATTTTCTGCACTGATCAGCTTATTTAAAAGAAGGAAGTTATTGCAAGTCATAGGCAAACTCCAGCAAGCTGATTTACTGTTAACAAAATCAAACAAGCAAAAACTTGGAAGCCCTGGGTGTGAAATTAAGATTTATTTCAGCTTTCCTGAATAAACTCAACTCAAGAGTGAAGACAGCTTGCTGTAGAAGAAAATTAGATACAGCCATGTGGCACAGAGCAACCCACAGTGCTGGGCCTCCCATTGCCTTTGACTGACCCTGCACGTGGTGTCCACTGGTTGCCGAATGCCACCTCCCCCTGCCACACCCCGCTGCTGGAAGAGGTGGAAGAGTAAGCAATGAAGTTAAGCCTGGGAAGGAGAAGGGATTGGGAAAGGTTCTTTTAGTTTTGTTTTTATTTATCACTATCCTACTTTGTTATTAATTAGCAATAAAATGAATTTCCTCAAGTTGAGTCTGTTTTGCCCATGACTATAAGTGGTGATCGTTCTCCCTGTCTTACCTTGACCCATGAGCTTTTCCATCTTATTTCCCCCCCCGTCCTGCTGAGGAGGGAGGGTGAGAGTGCCCGAAGGGGTGCCTTGCAGCCAGCCAAGATCAACCCGCCACACATAAACATTGCTTCACTGCAGGTGCCGTTAAAAAAAGCAGACTTTGAAACAAAGATTTTGGAAGGGATTTCTGAGCTTTAAAAAATAAAACAAAACCCCATGTCTAGCATCACTTTTTGTACATAGACTCAACACTAAGACTTTAACCCTTGCTTGTATAGAAAGCATTACACAAATTGAATTTTTAGAATGAAATTAAAAAAAAAAAGAAAACCACTGTGTTCTTCATGGTGCTAGTTCTCTGTATTTTGATAGTCTGTTTAGGGCCAGCTTTAGAAACTTTTTCATTATTTTGGCTTATTGGTTCTAAGTAAGCTGCTGCCTGTTGCTTAACTTGCCTCAAGAACTGATAAATACATCAGTAAAACCTGGCACCATGTCCAGTGCAAATACAGCTTGTCAGGTCAGTGCATCGGAGCTGATGGATCAAGCAATGAGAGCAGACAGTCACTTTGGACTAACAATATTCCCATGCAATTGGGTTGACTTGATGTAAAATATTTGCTTTAATGAGGCAGTTACTCTAATGTATCTTATACTTTCAGCTTAGTATGAAGAAAAGTTGTGAGAAATGTCACAGTTACTAATGTTGTGTTGTTGCTTTATTTTCTCTGGCTTTAGCATTCAGAAATATTTTCCCTATACCCCTTGGAGGAACTTAAATAGTGATTTAGTGACTGGGATGAGTAAAATAAATATCTGCTCTGGTTTATTAACTGAATATTTAGAAGAAATTTCACTGTTATAAAATTGAACGTAACATCAAAGTGAGGATTTATTTTCTAAAAATCCTATTACATTCCAGGCATCAAACTGAAAAAAATAGCATCGGTTGTCATTCATGTGCGTGTTTTTTGTATTTTTTTTCTTCCTTCGTGTGATCACAGAATCAGAATCATCAGAGTTGGAAGGGACCTCTAGAGATCATCTAATCCAATCCCCCTCCTAAAGTAGGATAGCCTAGAGCGCATCACACAGGATTGAATCTAGGTGGTTTTTGAAAGTCTCCAGAGACGGAGACTCCACAAACCCTCTGGGCACCCTGTTCCAGAGCTCTGTCACCCTCACAGTAAAGAAGTTCCTTCTCACGTTTAGGTGAAACTTCCTGTATTCCAGCTGGTGCCCATTGCCTCTTGTCCTGTCATTGGGCCCTACTGAAAAGAGTCCGACTCATCCTCCTTGCGCTCACCCTTTAGATATTTATAGATATTGAAGAAGTCTCTTCTCAGCCTTCTCCAGGCTGAAGAGTCCCAGCTCTCTCAACCTTTTCTTGTAAGAGAGATGCTCCAGGCCCCCAGTCTATGTATAGTCTATAGAGGCATTCGGGAAACAAGTATGTGTGAACACCAGCATAGAGATGCACAGAGCATATGTATGCACATTAGCTCTAGAATGTTAATTTTATTTAAAAAATTCTTGCTTTGTTTTGTTATATCTGTTTTCCATTGCTGTCTACCTTCTGCTACCTTCCTCCCCTCTCTGAGAAAGTTTGGATTCAGTGTTCTGTTCTGGAAAAGAAAAACCCGTAGAACATATTACACTGAAAATCAAGAAGAATAAAAACTATATCATAAGCTATTTTTTTCAGATACAGATGTTTGAGCTTCTTACATCTCCTAATTTTAATTTTGTTGCCATTTGAGGAAAATTCTGGTTTATGAGCGTTACTGACAAAACCAACTTAATGCCCAGCACACAGCGCCCGTTCATAAAAGCTCCGTGCCTGACTCCAGAGAATTGCACAGTGCTTGGCACACAGTTGCATCCCTTCACATGACATGTTTTTGGGATCTCATTCTGCTGTCAAATTTTCCTTGACTCCCCCCTCATCAATGGAGAGATCATGTCTCCCTCAATCAAGTAAAAACAATCAGTAGGCAGGTCTTCTGACTCTCTCTTCTTCCATTTCTCAGCATTTAATCAAATTCACAGAGCTGAGCTATATACTGATGTGTTTTATAGAATATAAAAATCCACATGCATGACTTCATAACAAAACCCATTTGTGTCAGGAAGGATCTGAGTTCCTGAAATGCAGACATGGTGAGAGAAAACAATATGCTTTTTATGGGGAATGAGAGGCTCTCCAATACGTTTGCTGCGGGAATACATTCATTTGTACCCTTTTAAGAAGCTGAGGTGAAGAAGGAAATTAAATTACTTTAATAACAGCCTGACCCAAATTTTTCCATGATTCCTGAAGCAAAAGGAATTACTTATCTGGATCTATTTCTAAACAGAAATTAAGATTGTTTTCCCCAAGTGACTTAAACTCATTTCTAATCCCCTAACAACCTTAATCAACAAATTTTAAATGTTGTTAAAAATCTATTTAAGGCTTATTACTTTGATCTTATTGCCACTAATCCAGTGGCACAGGTCTTAGTGAAATCAGTGCAAAATAACTTTGTTCACATACTGTCACACAAGAGCATGCAAACAATATGAAAACGTGTTACAGGGAATATGTATCTGCTTTGTTGTTATATTGCATTTTTTTATGTAGGAGGCACTTTAACACTACCTTGAAATTCACCAGAAGAGTCTATCCTGCAGCAGCGTCACTGAAAGGAAACCCAGCCTAGAAGGTGCCCATTGGGGCATTTCTGCATGCCCTGACCCGGATTTCAAGGAGCCGTGCTGTCCTGTGCAAGACCCTCTGAGCCATCCTCCCTTTCTGCAGCCACTCTCCTGTGGTTGTCCCTGGCAATCTGTAACTTGTGCTCCAGGCTGGGAAGCATGAGCTACTGTGGGGGAAGGCAGATGCACTGTGGTGCCCTCATACCATCAGCAGCTCTAGGCAGCTGCTGTCTTAACAGGGCTTGCCATCCTCAGCCTTCTTCAGAGAGTGTCAGCCTGTTTCTTTTTGAATGTTTTCATGGTCATGCCATCCTTGGTGACCTCTTTGGTCAGAGGGCTCCCACTTGGTCAGAAGTGGCTGGTGCTGTCTCTGCACATCTCTGCCGAGGGCTACTGGTGATACTTTCTTCTCTTAGGGATGCTATCAATAGGCAGAAGAGTGCAGGTGAAGCTTCCCATGCCAAAATTGCCCTCTTCCCAGCAGATGCAGGCATTCTGATCTGATGTGATGCTGTGTTACGTATCTCAGAGAGAGCGATGGTGTTGGTTAAGTCTGTTACAGTATGCAATATAAGAACCAGGGAACACAGTGTGATCATGTGAGCTAAGCTGTGTGGAGATGCTTTGACAGAGTTGAAGTGGTTTGTACAGAGATCCTGTGGTTCTTACAGCTTCTCGGTGGCAGCAGCCCAAAAGGCTCACTTTTCTCATTTTCCTTGGGTTGTTCTGAGAAGGTTCCAGAAGCAGTACAGAAGTTAGACATTGGACAGTGGAAGAATTAGGTCTCAGTGACACAAGAAGAGACACAGCAATGGGTTGATGATGGTGCAAAACTGATGGGCTCTCTGCTTACAAGGTCTTCCTGACATGTGCTGAAGCTTTGTACTGTTATACTTTCCTTAGCAACTGTTATTTGTGCAAACTCATCTGCAATAACAAGTCCCTTATAGATTCTGTGCAGTCTTCAGAACTCCTGCCCTTAAGAAATGAATGAGTTATTTCAGTTTCCAGTGGTCTCTATATTTCTGTTATTCCTCTTTTATTCTGGGCTTGTTTGGTTATACTTTTGCAATACTTGTTGTAAAAGGATAAGGATGAAACCACAACGTGGCTCTATATTGCTTGTTCTCTTGTTCCCTTCTGCCCCTCTGCCAAAGATCAAAAGAGAAATGAATCTGAAATTCCTAGAGTCCTTTAACATTAAGAGAATAAAATTCTCAGCGTGACTGCAATTTTAGGCAGAATGTTCAGAAAAGTATTTTTAGAAAGCTTTTCTGTTGCTGAGATGTTGATTCAAGTTTTATTTCTTGTGTTTGTGCTGTTATAATGACAATTCTGACTTCTTAATATCTTACATCTTCCAGAACTCTCACCTGGGGACCTAGTGGTTCCCTTGCTGGATTCATCTGGGCATTTTTAACCTAAGTACTTACCTGATAGCAGAGATTCCTCAGGCACTGGTAGTATCTTCCTTATTCCTGTTGTCTATTTACCTTTTATTTTTTCTTTTTTTGCTGTCTTGAACAGGAGTATTTCAGTTAAGAAATGTCAAGCCAAAAATTGGAGAATTTTGATGAAGGAACGTGGTCTAGATGATCTAATATTATTTTGTCTGGTGGCCAAAGCCCAAGGTTGCTGTCCACAAAGAGAGATAATTTTGAAGGGAGAATTTTTTTTGCTTGCAAGATGTGTTCTGCTGTATTAATTGGCCCAGGGAGGGGGAGCGTCCTGAAGAAGAGAGACACAGGCACCAACAAAGTGTTACAAGAATAAGGCAATGCAAGCTTATTATACTCTAGTTTTAAGCAGCAAGGAGAACAAGCAGGGTAATGGACCTAATCAGTACTATATGTTATTGACCTGATCAGGAGGATAGGCAGTTAGTGATAGTTATTAAGAAAGATACATCACCAGTTGCCCTAATATCATCATCCAGATCTGCTGTCGCTGGGGAGCCCCTGTTGCAGTGAGGAATCTGGAGAACCATCCCAACAATTGGGAAGCCCTACTCAGTGCGTCCACTCGTAGGTGAGGTCTCCAAAGTCACTGCAAAAGGGTCCAGCTTTTATACTATTAAATAAACAACCTTGCATAACTTCAAATGAGGGAACATCTGGTGTTGTTCGCTCCATTGGATTCCTCCCACAGCTTGGCCAAGGCTAAAGGAAGAATACAAGGGAGTTTCCCTATCTATTTTGGTCCTTAATCACATATTTCTCACCCAAGATAGGCCTCTACTCTCAAAGTCTTGTAACATACCTCTAACAAAGCAAGAGGCAGCTAGTTTCCTGGCCTTGCACCTGGCCTTTGATAAAGAAAATTACTCTGCTGGTTCCCACCGCACATTTAGTGTTAGGCAAAGCTTTTACAGATTGGCATTAGAATATATATATATGCTAAAATAGATTATCAATACATCACATATGTGATTAATACTATATAGTCTGGGGTTGTGAGGTTCATCTATAGGTCAGCTTCAGTGCAGGGCCTATGATTTAGGCCCTAGCACATCTGCGTATCTTGTTTTTCTCTAAAACCTGTGGATGTTCTTTTAATGGCTGATTCTGTCAATTCTTATCACGTTACATCTCTTCTCAGGATCTGAGCAAGTGGCAGTTCTCAAACAGCCAAGAACTTAAACTGATCCCAGAGGTGCCTCGAGGGAGCCTTGTCCATGCAGCAAAATGGAGCCTGTCTGAGAATTTGAACTCCTTTTTCATGTTATATTGAAATACGGAGCAATGTGTCCTTCCTCAATGTGAACAGAGATGTTCAACTGACTCTTGTCCAGAAGCGCTCAGTTTGTTTGAAAAGTATTTTTTTTTTAACTCAGATTTGGATTATATATTCCTTTTAGGTAGAGTAGTGGAAAAAGTGCGAGTGAACCTGCAGAGTTCGCTGAGCCCTGCACTACAGATTTTAGCCTTTATTGGCAAAATTGGCACTATGGCAACTGCTTCTAGATTGAGCAATGCCTGAGTTCCCTTTCTGAGCACTTCATTGTCCAAGATGAGGACCCGAGACATACCACTGTTCCTTCTTGCCCACACGGCTTTGTCTCCCCAAATAATCAAGTTCTGAGTGAGGTCATTGCTACAGTCTCCAACCAGGGAGCACCACGGAGCTTCAAAGCTCTCCTTGGCCCACCTGCTTAGATGTGCTGACAGGCTCTGTGTTAAGTTAGACTTTGAAACAAAACAGATGCATGTTTTTTCTGGTGTTAGCTAAAACCCCCAGTTCTGTTTAGTGATTTTTACTTTCCACTTTCGTCTCTTCTAAAAGGCTGCACTTTCTGAAGTCAGCAGCATGGTTTTGCAGACAGTGTGTGCTACTGGCAGTTACTGCCTGGGACTGGGATGCAGAAAGGCTCTTGCTGATACTTATTCCCATAATGACCAAGGCCACTGCTGGCTCTTGTGTGCCACGCTGGGGGTGCAGGGTAGTAAGAGGGGTCACAAGGAAGTAAAAGGTTGCACCTCCGGGGGGTAATAGACAGGACAGGTGACCAACAAGAGTATTCCATCCCGTATACGTCATGTTTAGTATAAATTGAGTGATCACGAGAGTTTCATCCCTTTTCTGCAATGGCCAGTGTCCAGGGAGGACTCCATCTGACCTCCTGCTTTTGATCCGGATCCTGAGTTCCCGACTCCAGCTCCTGTATCCAGCTCCCGCTGCTGCTGATCCTGGGGCTGTCCCAGTGCCGCCAGGTCTGCAGCATCAGTGGGGATTGATATCGGGGCAGGGGGGAGGAGGGTTCGATATCGGGCTTATATCTAGTTATATATAGTTCTTTATTTTTATCATTTCACTATTATTTCCATTATTGTTTCATTAAAGCTGTTCTAGTTTTTCTTCTCTAACCTGAAAGTCTCTCTGCTTCATTCCCTTTTCCTTCCCATTTTTTTGGGGGAAGAGGGGGTTAGAGAGCCTCTGTCCATGTTAATGACCAGCCCAGCCCTAACCCGCGACAGTGTTTCTTAGTGGTTGCAGAAGGGAAAGGTGCTTTCAGAACTATTCCTTAGAGTTTGCTAAAGATTTTGTGTGGTTTGTAGTGTGTTGATGGCTTGTTTTAAATCTGTCTGAGGGTTATTATTTCCTTTTGTTATTCCCAGAAACACTAGGAAAGAAGGAATGATAGGATGGGCATCTGTCAATCCACCTATACTTGGAAAATTAACAGTTTGAACAACCATTTCACAACTGAAGGGCAAGAACTGTACTGTGTCCTGGAAAGTGCAAATCATGTTCCACGGTGACAGAAATGACTCTTTCAAGCAGAAAATGTAAGCCTTTGGGCACTCTTAACACTGTTTAAGTGGTAGGTAATTAACCAGCAGACAGATCCACCCTAGGCTTCTGCTTGAGCATTGCACAAGACTTCAGAATGCATAATTGTTACCCATGCTGGAACTCAAAGTCTTAAAAATTATTTTAACTTGTAGCTAAAAGTGAAGATTTTTATTTCAAATTACGCTTTCCAAAGGCAGCTTTATGTTCAAAGTACATAAGTAGTGTTACTATAATTCATCATGTTTACTTTGAATAAGGAGTATCCTAAAGTTGTGTTTCCCCAGGTGTGGAAAGCCACGTATGGAAGTATTATAACAATTAAAGTGAAATCACTTTGACTTGTTTTCTTAGCTATTTCAGCTACATCAACATTTCAACAAAGATAGAAACCTGAAAAGTTGGTGCACTGCCAGTTTTATCTGTCTGTACTGTTGTGGAAAATTTCCAAGCAGTTTTTCATGTTTGCTTTGGCAAGTACTCACCACTTACCAATGGGGATGGATGGTTGCTGTACATAGCAAAAATTTGGCATTGGTAGAGTTTTGTTTGTTTAATCAGTGTTTACCAGAAACAGGCAGGGAAGAGAGGCAAAACTGCTCAGAGGTGTGGTGTGGCCACTGTACAAGGAGAGAGTAAGCAAAGACTCTTCAGTTTGAGAATATATATGTATATATATTTATATATACACACATACATATACACATAAAATGTCTATACTACATCCAGTAGATTTTAAATTGTTGCCCGACACCGCAGGGACATGCAGGTTCTGTCACAGGTCCTTGGCAGAATGAGGACTGACCACAAGGTTATAGTTATAATTTGATATTTATTACTACATAAACATTTAATAATCAGAGTAGGTTATTGCTATCTATTAAATCTCTAGCAGTTAGAGTGTGCTTACTGTTACAGAGCATTCTTAGCAATTACTATACTTTTCAGATAAACAGAATTTCTAGTAATTAGTGTGGCTGTCTTGTACTCTCTAGAGTTTTCAGTTACCTGGACCCTCTGGAAATCAGCTCAGATTCTTAGTAATCATTTAGCAATACAATAACCATAATCTAGACTCAGATATGAGTCACTCATTTAGTCTCAAAGAAAGCAGGCGATGGTGGGGACATCCGAGGCCCCTGAGGGATCTTGGGTTTTACCATCCAGCAGCAGTTCTGGTCTATGTCCCACTTAGGACTTGTGGCTGCCTGGTTTTATAGGTGATATCTCACGTGCTGGTACACTTCCCTGTTCCCGAATACCCATTTATGATATAATAAATTATATTATTATTTTTATAATAATTATTAATATGTGGCTGTCACCACATCCCAGCGATAGTGCTTGGTGGGCAAATGGTCTTGTCATAATGCCGACGGGGGGGGTTGTCTGTGCTGTAACATCCTGGTGACAACTCCAGTGTTGAAAAGGGGAAGGGAGAAGGGAGTGAGACACTGACATATCACGGCCGTTTGTCTTAGAAAATGGTGTTGGTTATAGTAACCGCATTACCAGGGTCAGGAACAGGGGGTACCAGACACAGAAACAGATGAAGTTATATTTCACAAGTAAATTATAATACTTCCATACGTGGCTTTCCACACCTGGGGAAACACAACTTTAGGATACTCCTTATTCAAAGTAAACATGATGAAGTTATTTTTCACAAGTAAATTGCCACAGGTCCCCACAGAAGCCAAAAGCATAAATAGGTTAAAAAAGGAATCAAACAAGTAGTCCGGAAATAATCTCTTCAATCTATTTAGCAAGTTCCTAAGCTACCAATTTTCAGGAGGATAAATACAGAGGATTAATATGTTTGCCCTTTTTCTTATACACTCTCTGTAAGTTCCAGTTTTTGGTTACGCCTGGGACTAGGACTGAGGGAGAGTAAAAGAGTTGTTCTGGCCGATGTGAAAATTCCAAAAAAAAAAAGGAAAAAGTCCCCATGTTCTGCTATTACAGACATATCTGCTCAGCCAGGCTGCGCCTGCCTGCCTCTTTCTAAGGTTTTGCATGAAATTAGGAAGGTCCATGTAATATTGATGAGCCTGTGCATTGATTGTGATGAGGAATGCAGGATTGCTGCTGCCTCTCTTTGACACCGTGATTTACAGCGACTTCCTGGAGGACAAGTCTGGCATTTTTGTAGCCATTATAAATGCTGCTGGGGCTCAGCTGCAAATGCTTGATCAAAAATACAAACGTAATAACAAATACCTATTTGCATGCTGTTGGATGTGTAGAATAACAAACTGCCAGTTACAGTTCGGTTCAATATTAATATTTGGAAATACCAATTCTGCTGAAGATGTCAGCGTATTTGAGCATTTTGCAAGTGGATGGTCTAAATTGCACATGCTCCTCTCTCTCACAGAGATGTGTGTGCCATGTGTCGCAGAGTTTGCATAATTCATGGCAGCAAGGTTTATAACTGCTGTTACGAAACTTGCATGAAAATCAGGATTTTTGATATTCAGGAAACTGGGCATATGTGGAGTATCCAAGAGCTTTTATGTGTTTAGTTTGCAATCAAGTAAGGAATGATGTGAGAATGATGAGTGAGAATGTGATGTGGAATGGTGTGAGATCATGTTAAGAAGATATATATCTATCTCTTACATTCGGATTGATAATTGCTCATGTGGTTTCATAACGCTAGAAGTTACTTTTGCTCTGTATCTTGTTTCCTAAACATTTTAATATGTTTTCTTAGAAAATTGTATCCCACAGAGAGAGTAGCAAACAGTAAAGCAGGTGTAATGTGTGTAAATGTTTGAAATTACCAGTGTTAACCACGTACTAGGCATTGTGGAGTTGAAGGAATTGATCTTTCTAAAATTGCTAATGCCAGTTCGTCTCTGATATAACATGGAGAGAAGGAAAATTGCTGCTACTGAGAAGCGTGTTAAGATGTAAAAGAGCATCTTGTGCTTCTGAATGATTGTTTTTGTTGCATATTTTTGCTCTTCTCTCGGCACTGAAAATATTGCTATTCTGGACTGACATCACCTCTGGTTTTAGTTTTGTTTTATAACTAAAACTTCTTCAAAATTACAGAAAACACTAGGGCTGAGTAAATATTTTTAAAATAGCATTCTTTCCAAACCAGAACTGCTGAAGACTTTGGTTGCACAACTGCAGAAGCAGGCCAGGAGAAAAGTGAGATAACTCTTAGCCTTTTGATTTCCAGTGAGGCGTTTTCCTTGGTTTGCCAGAGGACCTGGCCCAAGAGGTTCAGACCATTTAAATCAGCTGTGCTCAAGGGAGCTGAATATCAGCAGGTTTTGGATCAGACCCCTGGGGGTGATAAGAGCTCAGAAATACTTAGTTGTCAGGAGGTTTTTTTTTTTCTTTACTGCTTTAAAGATGGTATTTGTATTATAGTTTATGTAATGACCCTTTTGTAAAATTTCACTTAGTTTGTGTATTTGAATAGCTTTTGTAGTACTTGTGTTCACACACATTCATATTACTAGAGTAGAATGTGATTTCAGCACAATTTTTGCCTTTAATTTTCAGTTACTAGTGCTGTGATCCTTTGTAGTTGTTTTGCAGTGTTGAGCTATGAAACTTTCGTTACTATTTTCCATGCTTTTCTTTATTTTAACTACATTTAATGAGTGAATTTAGCTACAAGAAGAAAAGGAAACTTAGAATCAGATAATGTTACTTTTTTCCTTATTCTGCCTAATTTATGGTAAGAGGTTGATTATTGCAAGTGTAGGAGTCGATATATTAGTGCCCAAAGAAAATACAGGAAAATTCTTCTGAAATTTTAATCCTTGGATGTTCCAGAAAATACTCGAAGATTTTGCCTGCATGCCTTGTTTTTATATAAAGACGATTTCAAGTGCATTTGTAATAACAGAGGCAGATTTTTATCCAAATCCAAACCTGTGCATCCAACACGACAAAATATAAACACATTCACTCATTTCTCTCGAAGGAGACACAGCGGGGCTTAAACGTGAGATAGTCTCCTGGTGCTTTTGATTAAGGACATATTCTTTGTAGAAAGTCTGTACAAAATTAGCGCAGAAAATCGGTGAACCTGAAGACTCCAAGCTGCAAGATGAAATGAGTGTTATGCCGAATGTGGACATCCAAATAGTGTACGATGGTTCCTGTCCCTCTGTCCTCCATCCTCCTGTCTTGACTTTGTCTTCCAATATCGGGGTCACACATGTGAAGGACAGAGCTTCTCGCTCTGTGTCCAGTAACTTCTTTGTTTTCTGCCCTCCATTATCGTAAAGTGCTTTAAAAAGACTTCACAAGTCTTGGAAAACATTAGAAAGCCCAAGCTCCACTTAGTACACTTAGTAATTGAGAAATGGACCATGTGAAATCAACTGGTAGCTGAGCAGAAGGTGAAACAGAATGATAAAACAGTATTTAGGGGCTGGGCACCTATTTTTTTGTCTGAATTCATCCTTCTGGACAAAGCTGACTTTACTGAATGCATGACTGTGAGAAATCAGCACAGAAGATAAACAAGAAGGAAAACTACAGCTGGGAGACAAGGATAAATTCCCAGTTGCATTAGGAGGGTGAGCACAATGCATTTTGTAATTTAAAACTTTTAATGAGAAATTAATTCGTTCGTATTCCATGTGCTGCCTGAGATATGAAGCTCAGGACCTAATGCAGTCAGCACATTTTCTGAAGCCACATCTGCTTCATGGTCGCCAGAATGTGCTGCAGGATTGCTGCCTGCCTGCTTTCAGTGCCTCGCAAAGCGTTTTATAGCCAGCCATAGACTTGTGATGGTGAGTAGCATGTTGGTGCGAGACAGTCTGCTGACTGTAGACAGAAAAATGCAAACTGATCTATATGTCTGTGCTTTGCATAGACTGAAGAAGTGTTTCAGCAAACAAAGCATGAACTTCCAGCTCTGTGCAAGAAAGGCTGTGGTAAATTTCTTTTCTTCAGGGGCTGTGAAAAAGAGTTGCCTGAGTGTCTGACAGGAGCAGGGAGCAAGGAAACGTCTTGTGATCCAGCAAGATATGAAGGATGAATTGAGGCAAAATGGGAGGAGTTCTTGACCTTGGTTCACCTCCTGGCTTATCCATAGATTTTTTTCCACAATCTCTGTTCATTCTGTGTCTGTGCCACTTACCTATGCCATCAGGATATGGCTCAGGAGATGACCTGCAAAGCAACATGCTCTCTATCCTGTACTCTGAGTGAATGCAGTCTTTAAGAGAAATGTCTGCAAATCCCATGTGGCCTCCATGCCTGTGATGTTGGAAAAAGTCTCGCCATCCTGTCTATTAAGTGTCTCCCGTATCATGTCGTCAACACAGAAGAGTATTTCCTGTACGTTAAAAAACTGGCTGAGCAGAGGTGGTCCTGGCCAGGCTCTGGTTATTTGCACATCTTCTGAGAAGCCTCTGAGGGAACTGGGGTTGTTTGGCCTGGAGAGAAGGAGGCTGAGGGGAGACCTTATCACTCTCTACAACTACTTGGAGGTTGTAGTGAGGTGGGTGTTGGTCTCTTCTCCCAAGTAACAAGCAATAGGACTAGTGGAAATGACCTTGAGTTGTGCCAGTGGAGAATTAGATTGATATTAGGAGAAAATTCTTCACTTAAAGGGTTGTCAAGCATTGGAACAGGCTGCCCAGGGGAGTGGTGGAGTCACCATCCCTGGAGGTACTTAAAAGAAGTGTAAATGTGGTGCATAGGGACATGCTTAGGGACTGAGGAAGCGTGGTCTAGATGATTGGGTAGTGAAGTGGATTGTGAACTGGTTGAAGGAGAAAAGTCAGAGTGTTGTGGTCAATGGGACCACAATGAGTCTAGGTGGAGGCCTGTATCTAGGGGTCGGTACTGGGACCAGTACTATTCAGTATATTCATCAAGGACTTGGATGAGGGAGCAGAGAGCACTGTCAGCAAGTTTGCTGACGACATGAAACTAGGAGGAGTGGCTGACACACCAGAAGGCTGTGCTGCCATTCAGAGACACCTAGACAGGCTGGAGAGTTGGGCAGGGAGAAATCTTACGAACTCCAAAAAGGGCAAGTGTAGAGTCAACCCCATGTGTAGAGAACAACCCCATGTGCCAGTATAGGTTGGAGACTGACCAGTTGGAGAACAGCGTGGAGAAAGGGACCTGGGGGTCCTGGTGGACAGCGGGATGACCATGAGCCAGCAGTGTGCCCTCATGGCCAAGAGGGTCAGTGGCATTCTGGGGTATATTAGAAGGAGTGTGTGGCTAGTAGGTGGAGAGAGGTTCTCCTCCCCCTCTACTCTGCCCTGGTGAGGCCACATCTGGAATATTGTGTCCATTTCTGGGCCCCTCAGTTCAAGAGAGACAGGGAACTGCTTGAGAGAGTCCAGCACAGAGCCACGGAGATGCTGAAGGGAGTGGAACATCTCCCTTATGAGGAAAGGCTGAAGGAGCTGGGTCTCTTCAGCTTGGAGAAGAGGAGGCTGAGGGGTGACCTCATTAATGTTTATAAATATGTCAAGGGGGAGTGTCAGGCTCTTCTCAGTGATATACAATGATAGGACAAGGGGCAATGGGTACAAGCTGGAACATAGGAGGTTCCACAAAAATATTAGGAAAAACTTTTTCACTGTGAGGGTGACAGAGCACTGGCACAGGCTGTCCAGGGAGGTTGTGGAGTCTCCTTCTTTGGAGACATTCAAAACCCGCCTGGACGTGTTCCTGTGTGACCTACTGTAGGTGATCCTGCTCTGGCAGGGGGGCTGGACTAGATGATCTTTTGAGGTCCCTTCCAACCCCTGATATTCTGTGATGGTTTAGTGGTGGACTTGACAGTGCTAGGCTTACTGTTGGACTTGATGATCTTAAAGGTCGTTTCCAACTTAAATGATTCTATGATTCTATGATCCATGAGCCTGCTACTCAGATCTGCTCCCACTGCTCTTCTGAAGCTCACACAGAGCCCACAGCCATGGATGAGCTTGATTGGTTCTGTGTAGTTTGGGTGTCAAACATGAATAGGCTCAGGCAAGGGCTTTACCCATGTTATATTTTAGGCCTAAATCTGTCTTGGCTCTCAGCTTTGAAGTCTGAGGTGGGGATATTTCTTCCTTGCCTTACGGCAAGGATGATAAAAACTTCTACTTATGATGAAGCTGTCTAAAATGCAGATTAGTGCTGATTTTTGTAAAATCTTACTTGATTGAAAGCATGTTAAGGAACAGATATGTGTGTGTTAGTTGCACCACATCTGTGATAGGCATAAACCCTCTCCATATGCAACAGAGGTAAAAGGCATGTCACTGGGCTTCTTGTGTGCAAAGAAAAACAGCTGTCCTAATTTGTAGGAAACGTAAAGCAAGCATGGATGAGGGACCTGACAGCTGACCTAATTAGAGAAGGGCTGACTATAATGAGGTGTGCTCCAGCAAATTAACTAGTTTGTCCAAGCTAAAAGAGCCTGAGCTTGTGGCTGAGTGTTGAGGAGAAATACTTCTCTGCAACATTACTTTGAGCATAGTTCTGGAAAATACAGATATAAGCAAAGAATTTAATAACAGTATCAATATTATGTTTGTAGTGCTGCAGATAAAGTATGAATAGGTATCAAAAAAGGCAGAGATTGGGATGTTATTTAAGTGTAAAATATTGCTAGCCCTGGTGTATATTTTCATTTTTAGATTAGATTTTCATTTTAGATCAGATTTCATTTTAGAGTAGATTTTGTCAGGCTTCCAGATTCATCTTCGTTTCTTCTAAAAGTAGCAGGTTGCAATTAACCGTCTTGCTTCTATCACAGGTGCAAAACCCTTCAATTTTCTCCTGTTTTTATCTTTCCAGCATTGCTTTTTCACTCAGCCACCATCTGACTTAAGCTCGTCTTTGTTTTAGACACTTGCTGATAGTACTGACAACTTGGTGTCCATTCACTAAAATGGACACTTGGTTTGAAATCCCTTGGTTTCAGATTTCTGTAGATTTGTGGCATTAACAGTTCTATTTAAAAGAATGTTAGGTTGAGAAATTTTGGGGTAGTAAGACTTGCTGTGAGATTCTAGGTTCACAACTTTTTTCCAGCTTGTGGTTTTGATCATCTTTTAAAGATAAAAATTTTAAAATATCAAACCAAGTAGTGCATTACTACAGTGTTAGACTAGTGAATTCTATTAAAGCAGAAGAAGTATCATAAAAAAATTAGCATAATCCACTAGTCCACAGTGATGACATTATAGAACAATTAAAGTAAAATGCAAGTCCAATATTTCAGGTCGATCTTCCTAAAGTAAAATATTTATAAAGCTTCCCAGTAGTATTATCCTATCTTGCTCAAACACAATAAAAGAAGATTGTAAACTTTCAGGTTGTTAACACCAGCTCATGTTACTGTAGTGATGAATAAGCTGAGAATTAAAAAAAAAAAGAAAGAAAATATAAACCCCATAAGGCAATCCTGACTACTCCTGACCATGCTATGCAACAAGCAAACACTCTTATCATAGACATTTCTTTAAAAAAGAGTTAGGTATATCTGTTATCATGCAGCTCTCCAACGTACTGTCTGGAACTCAGAGCAAAGCAAAATGATTTCTATGTGTAATTCTCCATGACAGTGAATCAGAGAAAATTCTTAATCCTGCCTCTCAATCTTAAAATTAGTGTTGCGTGAGTGTGTGCCTTTGCCATCTCCAGCTCTGGCGTGGTGTTTAGGAAGGCTGATCAGTCTTGCAAATTTTTATTTTGATCATGGGGCAGATGATTCAAGTGTAAGCGAAAGGAGATGGGCAGCTCATTGCCTGGTGGGCTTTGTGTCGTGACCAGCTATCGAACACCAGCTGGGCTGGGATACAGCCAGGGAGCCTCTCTAGTAGAAAACTGTTTCCCTCTGAGACAGAGTAGTTCTGGATATTGCTGTCCACTCTATTGAAAGGTGTGAGTGTTCGTGGTCTGTTTTGGTGGAAAGGAAGGGAAATTCATTGAACAGAGAACGCGAGAGCTCTGTGGTGAATTAGCACATCTCAGCAATAGAGGAGCAACTCCATTAAATTATTGCTGCTATTGATAGGTGACCTTGTCCTTATGTATGACATGGATTGCTGTGCTGAGAATGTGTTCTTTAGGCCTTTAAAATTTAAGCAAGCACATGCATTCTTGGTTGCTTTGGGGTGGAGAGGACCAGAATCTGGTTTGCAAAAGTTGCCCATCCTCCAAGGTTGTTAGTCTTGGGGGCATGCTGGGTTCAGTGCCCCAAATTCCAACTAATGTATTGTGTATCCCTGTAGAAGATTTGTTCAAATTAAAGTAGCTTAAATATTCATATGACCCAGCTTTTTAGACTAATTACAGAGAAAATAAATTAAAATACATAATCAGATCCTTGCATGAAGTACTGTAAAAAAGCTTTGCAAAAATTCCTCTGAGAAGAAAAAGTCAAGAAAGGTTTTACATAGTGCTTTCCAGTCTGTTTAATCTTGAGAAAATGTTATTTTACTTATAGTGACAAAATTGTGCAAGTTGTAACTAATTATCCTCAGATTAGTTTGAGTTTTTCTTGTTTGTTTTTTTTTTACTCAGTGGGGAGATTTATCTTGGGGTGTGCTATGCATTTGCTTTGCTTTGCCTCCTTTCCTAGGGGATAGGAGAAAAAAGTTTGGAGTAAGCCTCAGAGAAACCATCCAGTGAGTAAAAAGGATGACCACTTCCACGTGGAATAAACAATTTTTTGTTCGTACCATGCTGAGTACAGGCAGGCAGAGACCAAGAGTAGCTGGTAGTGGATGATATGATAAAACTTTCTTCTTCTGCCTTTCGTACCTAAACAAGTTAAGGAGATGAACCAAAGACATGGATGTATCACTGTGTGTGCTAAATAAATTGTGTTCCTCTAATTGTATTGACAGGACTAAGAAACAATCTTCCTCTGGGTAATTTGGGCTTAATGACGTTGATCCCATAGTCCTGTCAGTGATGGTTTTATGTCTTTGCTGTAACATTACGGTGCTGAGGTGCCATGTTTGAGGGTATGATGTCAAGACAATCCATGTAAGGTTTTCTGTTTGTTTAAATAATGCTTGTTTCTTTAGGAAACTTTCTACTTTATATTTAAAAGATCTTTGTTACCAAGTGGTGTACACCAATAAAATGACGAAGGGAAAAGCCGAGTCATTTTGGTTTTAATGCACAGCTAGCTGTTCTCAGAAATTAATATATTAGCTATCATTTTACTGCACCTTCAAAGAACAGTATTTAAACCTTTCTGGCATTTTTCCTTAACTGCAGGTAATTTATAAACCTCTAAACAAGCATGAGTCATCTTGCTTTTAAACTCAGTGACTCTTCTGCACTGAATAAGTAGTGCTAGCCAAGAAAGGAAATTTCTCTTCAAAGAGAAACTAAAAATGGTTTGAGATTTGTGCTGTCATCCTGTACCTCAGGCATGCGTACCGTGTACACATTAGATGTGCTTTACGCTCGCTGGTGTTTGAAGCACACGTATGTGTCAACTGGTTGTCAGAACAAAGATGCACATACTTGGAATAAGTAGGGCTGGGCTCAGCTTTTTTTTTTGATGTGGCCCTTAAGAAGGAGCTGATGATCTTGCTGTGCTCCGAGCTGGGACCTTTGACAAGGCTGACGTCCTGGCAGAGGAAAGTTAAGGAAGGCAGAGTTGTCTTGGAGAGAAGTCCTTACACCCTCTTGTCCCTGGTGGAAAGAAGCTGGGATTTTGCAGGTCTGCCTGGCCCTGGCTGGCATTCTGACTGGTAAAGACCTCTGTGAGAAGACACCAGGGGCTACCTGGTGCTCAGCACAGCAGGTCCCAGCCAGCTCCACAACAGACCCACTGCAGGACACAGCCGAGTCCATCAGCCAAGCCGGTGGCACCTCTGCGAAAATGTATTTAAGAAAGGGCAATAATATGGAGGGAAGGAAGAGAGAGGAGTGAAAGGGAAGAACAAGGCCAGAGCAGAAGGTGGTGCTCCACAGCAAAGGGACTGTGGCCCACAGATGAGCTCGTGCCGGAGCAGGTGCACCCCCGAAGGGACTGTGGCCTGTGGAGGACCCACGGTGGAGTGGAAAAAAACAAAGAACGAAGGAGCAATGGAAGAGAAGAGTGGGAAGCAGAAAGCGACTGAGACAAACTGCTGTGCTCTGACCCTTCCTGCACTGCCCATCCCTTCACTGAAGGGGTTGAGTGTAACCTGTGGTGGGAGCAAGGGGAGTAGAGACCAGGAAGGGTGAAGGAGGAGCATCTGGAATGAAGCTGAGGCTGGGAAGACTAAGAGAGTTTTTGGGGTTTTTTTTCCCAAAGTGTATAAATATTTGTCTTTTTTTGTTTGTTTCCCAGTATGTGAATCATTAATTAAACATTTATGCTAAATTACTATAAATTAAGTGTCCCCAAGCTGAGAATGTTTTGCTCGCAACAGTACGTGCTAAGGGATTTCCTTGCTTTTATTTCTACCCACAAGTTTTTCATACTCTTACTCTTCTTATTTTCTCTCATGTCCTGTTGTAGACAGAAGGAACAAGCAGCTGAGTGGGTGTTTAGCTGCCAGGTGGGATCAACCACCACAGCAATCTATATCTTTGCAGCTTCATCGCACTTGCTTTCGCAGTACTTGCTGCTGTCTGCCATTGCAAAAAGTCTCGAGACTATAATACCTGCAATTAAGATGCATTTCCTTGCTAAATGTTTTTTTACTGTTTCCAAGTATTTTAAACATAATGAAAATAATTTTTTGATGCAGCATACGAGCATATGTTGGTGCCTCACCATACCTTTATGTTTCACGTTTTGAAGGAAGAAGTAACACCCAAAATACTTTGTTTCCTGTGATGCTCCATATGAAATCAACTTGCCCCCATTTGCTCCTAAAAACCAAAATGTGACGCTGGCTGAGAAGGGAAATATCTAACTTAAATACCACAAAACTGGAAGGTAGAAACTTGTATGAATTTAAAAAATATAAAATCTGTCTTGACAAGAAATAGGCATAGAAATGAGCAAATTTTCTTTTAAAAAGCAAGTGTGGTGATTATTTTTGCAGTAAGATTTTGACCTCAAGCTACTTTTTGCAGATAATTTGTCACGTTCAATTGGTGATGGTGTCTGTGCAGCTAGCACTTTTCACTTTTGCAGAATTTATTTAAAGTTTGAGTCTAAATTTGACCCTTGCTCACAGTTAGACGTGTCAATGCTATGTGAATTGTGACAAGAAGTCTAATAGGGTTTTGAAGGAGGGATGCTGTTTCAGCAATGATGACTTTTTCTTTGTGAAATGTATTAAGCTGAGGATGCCTTCAGCATCTCTTGCTCGTTCCAGAAGGTTCTTGTACAGCCCTAAGGCTCCAGGTTGAAGGCAGCAGAGAAAAAAAAATCAAGAACTAGACAAAACAGGAAAGATTTTTTTCAGATTAAATAGTACTCTGGTGTGGAATATAGCCACTGTGGGATTACACAGTGAACGTTGGATTTCCAGGAATTAAGTGTCCAGAGAACCAAAATGTTACACTTATTTTTCTCTTACAGTAGCCATATGATTCAAGTTACTCTTAAACTGGTATGACAGCTTTTGGAAGAGCCCAGGTGGGTTCTGGAGAATGGAAAATGCTGTAGGTGCCAAAGATGCTAAGTCCTGAAGTGCAAAGGTACCGGAATGGGACTGTTTGTTGCACATTTTTATTGAGAGGAGGTAAAACTTACTTTTGTTCAACTTTACCTCTCAAGATAAGAAAGAGAGTTAATAGAAGATGACAAAATTAAGGTTCTTATTTGTTTTTTCTATCTAATATCTCTGAAAAATAGCCAGAAGATGAAAAGTTTGTTCAGTTCTGAGAATATGCCCCATCATGTGTAGCCTTTATTATAAATGGTTGGAACACAGTTTTGCTTTGTATTTCTGTTTGCAAATGGAAAGCCAGATTGTATTTTCAAGTAGTCCACTTTCTGTTAGGTGCAGAAAAGTCTAAATATATGTATCTGTTCAGTACTTAGAGCTTTTTCAACATTCAGAATTCTCAGAGTTCCTCAAGAGACAGAAAGGACAGTTTCCACTGTAGTCAAAATTACTGTGGCTGTTGCTCAAACAGGAGATCTTCTCCCAATCTAATCACTTTACTGCACTATTTTTGATTTTTCTTCTTAGAATTGATGGAAATAATGTCTATAGGAAAAGCCATGCTCACACTGTAGTAATATTAAAAGAATTTGTTACTAACTTCTAAAAATAAAAAATTAGGATTTTCCAGTAATTTCTGGCTGACATTGCGCTCTTCATGCCTAGTTTGGGCTGGCTGTATAACTCATGCCAGTTTGTACTCCAGTGACAGTCAGCTGAATACAGTCTTTTTCATTGACTCATCTCTTATATGTGAGAACCACCAGCTTTTGTGCTTGCAGAAGAAAATTTAAAAATTATGCATGTCTTGCCTTAGCTTTAAAAAATCAAAATCCAGAGAATTTATCTTTAGCAGAGGATGGATAAAGAGATAAAAACACTGCATTTGTTAGAAAGGGAGGAACACAATTTCTTGGACTTTTACTCTACCATGTGTAGTTGTCCTATACAAAATGAAAAACTGGAAAAGTTGTGTTCAGTGCCATTAGGATTGTCAATTTATTAGTATGGCTGTGTATTCTTCCCACATCCTGAAAATAACACAGTCCTGGTCCACTGGAAAAAAAAAAGAAACAGACAGACTGACTTTGAATCAGGTCGTATATTCAGTAAAGAGATTATTCTTGAATGTCTGCAAACAGTTGTTCTGAAGAGGAAGCAAGCCTTTTCTGAGAGGGAATTTCACGTTGCACTTTCTAAGTACTAGGCCCCAAGTAGGCTTTGGAGAGTCTGTCAGGGATCAGGGAGACTTTAGGAAGAATATGAGCAGAGGCCTTTGACTTCTGTCAAAAAAAAATTCAACCAGCTGTAGCTTGGACAATGTAATGGAACTATCAACTTGTATTTTTTTCTGAGAACATTATATATTAGTTGAATCAGATTCCATTTTTAAGATTGTGTATGAATTCAGTATAGTCATTTAGTTATTTTCCAAAATGACTTTTTCCTACATGTAAATGTGTTCTGTAATTTGTTCTGTATTGCTGTGTTTGCCACAATACATTACTATTGCTCTACACTTTTGTGTTTAAACTACACAAGGAAGAGAAAAAGTATTAAGCAAATTCTTTTAAAACTTAACTTTTTATTATTAGCAATGAAGAAACTGTATTTAAGTTTACTTGGCTTTATTTTTCATTTTTATGTATGTCTCAAGAGGTAAGTTCATGAGAGTTGGTAGAGTTAAATATGGTCTCTCGTAACTACTGTCAACGGTCACACTGTAACTCTGTGCTGAGTTGCTGTAGGCAACTTTAATAGTCCACAGAGAGAGAAATAGTTGTCTCCAGGGAATGATTCAGCTCTCCTAAGACCTGAATTGCAGTCTGGAGATGTCTCTTTTCTCCATAAATGTGAGGTCTATAGGATGACATTTCCTGTTTCACTTGGCAGGATGAATCCAGGCCTTTCTGTGGAATACAGAGATTTATCTCTTAAATAATTTGAGCTTTTAAGATACATTTCTTCTGCATTTCAGAAGAAATGATGCCTCTCAGGGGTTCATGAAGGGTGCATGCTGTTGATGGAGATAGACCTGACTGCTACTGTTTGAGCAGCAGGTAAAGGTCTTTCCCAACCTACGTTATGGGTCCTGTCCCATTCAGTAGTGAGAGGAGATTAGTTATGGTCTGATGGGTTGAAGACCATGATGTAAATGATCTCTAAGGTCCCTTCCAGCCTAGGCATTTCTATGATTCTGTGGACAGTGGCATATTCTTACATGATTGATCATCTGCAGGTCAGCAGGGTAAAGCAGCCCTACAGTCACGTAATTAAGCCGATTAGACTGCAGACAAAGATCTTCCTTGCTCTTCTGTTAGATTTCCTTAGATTTTTTCCAACAGGGTTGTTTCTCTGAAAAGCCACTCCTTTCTCCGCTGCTGAGTATAGTTGACATTTTAAGCTTCTGCTTGGGTGCCATGTTAACAGGCTGCCAGGTCCAGTTCTGGTTTGTGTTACTGGTTCATTTGGAATGGAGTAAATTGGGAGGCAAGCTGGCAGTACATGCTGTGGAGAGGAAGGATTTGCCATAGTAATGCAGCAGAATGAGAAGAAAAACATCTTCATCTGGATATATTATAAATTGTTACTCTTTCTTTTATCTGACCCTTCTCCAAATTTTTCTTTAACAACTGTTCCTGTTCTGACATTAACAATACTGTGTTTTGGTGGGAAATTGAATTCCTGCAAGAATATTCTAGATTGTCAGATAGAAAAGATATGTGACAAGTGTCGTACCGTCAGTCTGAGCCCTCTGTGCAGCCCATAGCTGCAGGCAGAATTCATCCCTGTCCACGTGATGTGTTCTGACTGCTGATTATGCAACATTATGATGACAGGTCATAGAAATGTTCCTGCAGAGCGAACAGAGGTTCACAAAAAGTTTCATCAGTCTACAGTTTTTTTCAAAATCATCCCTAAAATAGCATTAGTACATTGTAAAACTAAAAGTCTTGCAAACTTTTTTTTGCAGTCTGCTGAAAACTGAAAAACAAAAAAAAGAAATAATGCAATAAAATAAATGAAACGCAAGAATGGGAAGAAAAAAGACAGAAGCTATGAACAAGTAAGATGCAGGATATGTAGGAAGAAGAAAGGCAGAAAGTATAGAAAGTGATAATGCACAGGAGCCAAAATGTATTATTCCATTAAGTACCAGCAGAATACTTGTGATCACTTAAAACTTCTGCAGAAGATCAAGAGCAGCTTTTAAATGAGGAAGCAAAGAAAAAAAATAGCGGAAAAGCCCGTGGAAAACATGAGACCGAAAGGATTAATTTCACATAACCTGACATGCAAGTGTGTATAGCTTCTGCTCATGCTTGGAGTGGAATATGGAAGTCTTATATTTCCACGATGTAAAGGTGTAGTATTAACTGGTTTGAGAATTTATAGTACCTGTTAGATAATATTTTTCCCCAAAACTATATCTTCATGCAAATGTTAGATTTAAATTTAGAATTGTGAAATTTTTAGATGTTACAACCAGGAGGGTTAGACTAGATAACCTTTAAAGGTCCCTTCCAACCCAATATGCTCTATGATTGTATGATTTCTTAAACAGCGTATTTAGGATGGGAGATGGCTGCTGTAGTTTAGGACTAATTCTTTTACACCCATCTTTAGAAAACGAATTTAAAAATTGATATTAGAAATAGTGATATTTTTTATATTTTTCCTTTGTTCTATGTACTTGAAAAATATTACAACTGACATACATAACTTGAGATATATTTATGTCTTAACTATCACCAGTTGGGCTTTGCCAGTCTAGAGTACTTGTTGTTCTACAAGGCACAAGAGGGTGCATGGGTTTTGATCATGTGGGGAGAACAACTATTTATACGTAATACAAGTGTATCTGCTATCACAGGTAGAAGGATGTGTACACTTCTGTGGTACTCCTGTCCACTCAAAGGAATGAAAGGTCAGATGCCCTGGCAGGAGGAGATGTGTGGTATTTACTCTCTTCTCAGAGGCTTTTGGGTATGCAGCATTAGCAGGGCATGACTCCTGCCTTTCCTCAGGAGCTGTGGTGGAAGCTCCAGAGATTTCATAGTACTCAAATCCTCCTCCGTGCTCCTATGCATGTTCCCTGTTTGGTTGGTTCCTACTTGTCCTTTTTGAGGTGGGTGTTCTTGGAAGCTGGAAATACAGGTAGCAGTTCCTCTGATACCACTTCTTGTTAAGAAAGGAACTGAAGTGAAGCAATGAGCACTGGTAATGAAATGCGGCCCTGAGGAAGAAGGGATCGGCTTGGGTCACACTAGGGTCTTCCTTTCTGGATCCATGAAGTGCACAGGCTCAAGGCTTGGGTATACCAAGATTCCTTTCAGCTGTGAGTGGTTTCCATGACATGAAGCTTTAGCGGACACCCTAAGGAGCTGGTGCTGTTTTGGGAAGCTGTGAGTCAAGTACGAGGCTGTGAAAACAGGAAGAGAGAAGGTACAAGAACAGTAGCAGGAAATACAAACTTTGTGAAAATGGCCGTGCAGTGACAGTGACAGTTTCTCAGCAGCGGCAATTTGCTAATAAATAGACTTGTCACAACTCAGCTTTGCTGCAAATGTGGCTTGGCGGGGAGTGAGGACGAGCCTGCTCTTTCAAAGGAAGCTCAGGAGCCATATGCCGTGTATCACATGCCAGCCTCCATCTCTGTGTCCTGGACTCCCAGCTCAATTTGTGCTAATTAGATAGACCACACATTCCATGGCTAATTCCTCATTTAATGTTATAGATTTATGGCAATGAAAATGAATATCAGCCATTAGGCTTCAGTCAGAGACAGTGTGTTTTGTAATTGCTGTGGGAGTCACTGTCCAGAACTACTCAGTGTCCCGGTTAGCTGCCTTCACCTTGTGTGCCTCGTGCCTTCTGTCTTCTCCTTAGTTTTCTCCCTTTGTATTTGATGGTGATGAGGAGCATGGAAGATGAATGGCACTGGCAGATGCCTTAGCTGGGCAGTGTAGGAAGGTTTTGCACAGAAACCGTCCTTTGCTCTGCCTGGTTTATTTTGGATTTTTGGGAGCCCTGCTGCATTAGCCCAGAAGCCTGCCCCACATGCTGCACCACACAGATGGAGATGTGATCAACTGCCTAGTAAAGATGGGGCTGAAATCATTCACTCTGTTGGTGAACAAACAAAACTCGAATCCCAGAGTTTAGAGGTTAACACTGGGTTAAACATCTTGGCTGCTGAAATTAGACTTCTCATTCAATGCAAAAATATAGAATCAAATATTACTTAGCCTTGCTTCTGAGTGCTAACCAACTCTAAATTCAGTAAGTTTGCCTGAATGTTGAATGCTTTTGAACATCAGGATGTTCCTCTAAATAGGAATATGGTTGTTTCACTGTTCACAGTACAATTCATGGCCTGAAATAATAATTCTGTTTTACTGCTCAGCATCTGATTGCACTGCTTTTCAAAGCAGAAAAATATTTGTGCAGGAGAGAACAGAAAAGAGAGACAACCTGTACTTTTTCAGTGATCTGATTCTAAATGTTCCTTCTGAATGCAAAGGAAACATGTCAATGTAAATAATGAGAGAACAAATACTGTACTTCACTGGGTAACCACTGTTTACCTGCCAGTGTTGGAAAATACATACCAAAGTGGTATGCTTGAAGAAGCTTTGATTTGCAAAGCAATATGGATACAGTATGCACTCTTGTTTTCCTGATAGGTTGATGCTAAAACTGTTGCAAAGACAATATTAATTGGAGTGTCTATGCCATAAATATCACAGCACATCCCCTTTTCCCCTATTTGCTTATTTGTGCTTCTGAACTTTTAAAATGCTGTCTGATTTCCCAGCACTCAGGTTCCTGCAGCTGGAACATCTGGAATTCAGGACAATGGGCTCGCTGCATGTTTCAAAGAAAGGTGTTCCACCCACTTGGTGGGTGTAGGGGAGCAGGGAGATGTGCAGGATTGGTGACAAGCATGGAGAAGTGAACCTCTGTCTTTTTAGCTGGAAGGTTTCCGACCAATGATTTAAAAAAGTTCTCTAGTGGGAAACTGAGTTTAAGCCCTGACTAAATTACTGGAGAGAGGTGATTACCGTATCAGTTTGCTGATGTGTCTGCATTTGTCAGTAAATTTTACAGAGAATAGAAAATATATTGCTCCATATTTTTAGACATTAATTTCTGCCTCAATGTATTCTTTCAGTTATGACCACGTGCTTTAATGGCTATACCTTGGGTCTCTTTAGCCTGGAGAAGAGGAGACTGAGGAGCGACCTCATAGATGTTTATAAAGACATCAAGGGTGAATGTCAGGAGGATGGAGCCAGGCCCTTCTCAGTGATGTCCAATGACAGGACAAGGGGCAATGGATACAAGCTGGAACATAGGAGGTTCCACAAAAACATTAGAAAACACTTTTTTCCTGTGAGGGTGACAGAGCACTGGCATAGGCTGCCCAGGGAGGTTGTGGAGTCTCCTCTGGAGACTTTCAAAACCCGCCTGGACACATTCCTACATGACCTACTGTAGGTGATCCTGCTCTGGCAGAGGGGCTGGACTAGATGATCTTTCGAGGTCCCTTCCAACCCCCGACATTCTGTGATTCTGTGATTCTGTGATTCCTGTACCTTTTATGTTATGAAGGAATGAGAAATTGCAGCAAGACCTTTTTTCTAGAGAGGACACCAAGCAATTTAGTGTTGGGTTTGCAGGTGATGCTGTATGTAGAGATTCTTAGAAAACACTAAGCTGAAAATATTATAACATGAGTGGTCTAAGGTTTCTTTTTTTTTTTCCTTTTTTTTTTTTTTTTTTTGTGAAAAGCTGTTTCTTATTTGTATACTTATTTGGTAAAGTCTTTTCTTTAATACAGAGAAGGACGTTAGTAACCCACTTACTTTAGGAAATAAGCCTTCCTAATGATGCACTTCTGTTTCATAGATTGCAAGATGAGTAAATTTGATTTGACGGATTTTGAGGTGGAATTTAATAAGACCAGTGGACAAGGTCTGTATTTATAAGGCTGTCCATGTATTCTCCTTGAAAGGACAGGAAGAAAGAAACCATTAGAGAAGAACAAAACAGCATTAATAATGTTTTATAATAGCATAGATGTTAGCACCATGAGCTGCATAATGTGTTTTGGTTTGTTTTGAAGGTGAACTTAACGATCAGTGCTGTTTTAGCACTGAGGAAAATGGTGAAACGTAAAGTCATCAGTGATATCAGTTCCTAAATTTATGTTCTACCTTTTAAAAGTCTTTTGAAATACAATGTATGTCCCTTAGATGCCATTTCTAGAAGGAAAATTTAAACTAGGAGTCAGCCTGTTCCCAGCCGAAACCTTTATTTCAAGATGCACATAGGAGGCCAAAACGATTAAGACCATCACTGAGTTTTACTGTTAGAGCCCTCAGAACATTAATTTTACTACAGGAGCTGGGAATCAAGTACAAACATAAATGTTCTCCCTTTTTCTTTTTTTCCATAATTTTAAAGCTTCGTTTTGAAAGACAGGTGTCACAAAGATAGATCACTCTTAGATGGTGTTAAACATAACAAGTTTAGGTGCTGTCAATGATACATCATTTTATTGGGTAAATAACCAAATTAGTTCATACTTTTATATTTCCTCTTCCTGTAAATGACAGCTAAATGAGAATAAATGGCCTGTTTGTTGTCAAATATCACTTTTAGCCACCTGCTTTATAAACTTCAGAGATGCTCACTAACAGTTCTGGTATTGCTTTGCATCCCTGTGCTATTTATAGTTCAAGGTAATGCAAGAAGTTGTTTATATCTCAAAATGATTTTCTTCTGGGAAATTAGGGATGTATGCCTCCTTTGAGATTGACCTTCAGTGTTTCTAAGCTACCTATTATCAGAAAATAGACATAGTTCAGTTTCCCAATTTCCAACAGGATTAGAACCCTATTTTCTTTAAAACTGCAGGGTGTGATTCATGGAGTCTATAAGGCTGTGATCTCTTTTGCAACGTTTCTTTCAAACTGCAGTATTGCAGACCTGTTATCCCTGATAAGTTTTGTGGTTTCCTGTCTTCTCACATCTCATGTGTCAAGCTGGCTCTTAAGAGCTAGCTAGCACACTCAGCTACTGCTGGTGAAAACGAAGCACAAGAAAAATAAAATGTGACTTGCAGAAAAGCTGGAGAATTCCTATTTATGTGATTGCCCTGGATGCTCATGGTGAGGAAAGGCAACTGGCTCCAAGAGTTGTCATTCCAGCCTGTCGCATGTAGCCTAGTTGGTGGGAGGGACAGAACATGGGATGAGGTGTTCCTTCTCCACAGAATATCTAGAGTTGAAAGAAAACAAAACGAAGCCCTTGATGTAGTTGCTTGATGAGCTTAACAGCTTTGATGAAGGGAGTTGGCTGTTGCAGTGGCAGTGTGGCCTGTTTGGCAGTCTTCGTTCATGGGGTAGAGGAGGGTCAAGAGACTTGCACCTGGAGGAGGAGATGTTCACCCTTCTTTTTTATTAATTTCAGAGCTGAATTGACACCCATTCCTAAAATATGCCAGTTTATAGCAAGCAGGCATTTTAGATCATAGTGCTGATTAAAGAGTCTCCTGGTTTGGCATTTGTGAAGGCACCAGTAGCTCTGGAGTGACAAGAGATAAACTCTCATTACGAGAGACAGGCGCTGACCTGAGAGGTTCCATCAGTGTCACGGCAAGTGGTTGCTGAGAAAGTCACTTAGAAAATAGATTGCTTTTGCCAAGAGTTCCTGGTATTAGAGTGACCCCTTGGAGAAATTATTTTTGAAAGCCGCTGTCATTTCTTAATGCAGGCCCTGTTTTGCTGAGTACAGGAATATGTTAAAAACAGCTTTTCCTTTTGGTGTGTGGTATCTGCAAGTACTGGCAGTTTCTGAATAATATAGGCTTTTTTGCTTTAAGACTTCTGATGACAGCATCTTGACTGACAAAGGTGCTTCTGAATTTAAGCTGCTTTGGTATTAAAGCTCTCTCATTTTCTCATAAGCAGGCTAATGGATAAAAGAATTCCAGTTGGCTTATAAAGCCACATGCACATTATTACATTAACAGAGGGAGTACCTTTTGTTTTAAAGCCATTTGGGGAGGGAAAAAGCAACAACAAAAAACACCCTAATAGGCAATGATGATGTAACATGTTATATGCAGCCTTATGTCTGTGTGACCGTTTTGGGAATGTGGAGAGCCCGGTGCTGATACTGGGACTGAGACTTCGTTGGACATTGGTCCAATTGGGCTGAAATCATGGGGATGTGTCTTTGACCTCACCCTTAGGAAATCTGGGGAGGGAAGTGTGAGAAATTAGAGGGCATTACCTTATTAATTGTGTCTCTTGCTGTATGATTGTTTACTTTTGGGATTTCTCTGCATAACTGTAAATCTTTCAAAATGGCAATGGAATGTCTGACCCATACAGACCTGATTTTCTCTGTCCTAATTTTTCAGGTAGCCTGAATAAGGTGGTCATACACCAGAAACTAAAGTGAACAGATATCAAGAATCTCTTACTTCTTGTGTCTGTAACACCTCGGTTTCCTGAAAGATTTGATCTAGTTGTGGGGTCCTGCTTTGCCCTCCATGCTGATAGCACCTTCTCTCCACTTTCCTCTTGTTGCTGCAGCAGAACAGAGCGGATGCAGGTGTGAGTACTTTAATATGGACTATCAGTAATGAAAACAAAAAAAACCCTTCAAGAGGAAAAGGGAGCCGTAAATCTCGAGAGGGACTAAATGGGTATCCATGTCCTGCAGTTCATTCTGAAGAGAAGAAATAAGAAAGAAAGAGGAGAGGAGAGGAACTGAGGATGCAAAAGCCATGGGACTTCCAGAATGAACCTTCAGGGTGGGAGAGGAGTCTGCTAGAGCAAGAGGGAGAGAAGCTGAAATGATGAGGCAGGGACATCCCAGCTCTGTTAGGCAGATCTTTTGGGAAAGAGCCCTGCCCTCCTGAGCAAAGGCCTCTGTCAGGGAGTGATAGTTTCCAACTGCTGCCAGGATGAAGGCTTAAGAAAAAAAAAGGAAGTGATTTCTTATCAGAGTGTTGTGTGCAACCATTTTAAATGGATTTTGTAGCCATTATTTGTATTCCTGATTGAAATGCACAAGCTACTACATCTGCAGTAGCTCTACTGACATTTCTGCTCTTGGAAGGTTTCCAAAATCTGATTGCTTATATTATTTCTCCATCCATCTTTTCTTCTTTAAAAAAGTAAAATAAAATCACTCCTGCAGAGAAAAGTCCGCGTAAAAATAGTATTGAAGTAGCTTAGCTCAGTTCCATGAATTTTCTTATCTGAATTTTTCTTACGTGCTCCTTTAGTCTTGTAATCATGGAGGAAGTGGAGCAATATGAATGGAGAAGTATTAGAAAGAAACAAGGAGATTACTGTGTGGGGGATCTTGGGAGTAGTGCTGTCTGCTTGATGGGAGGAGGAATCAGAAGGCAGCTAAGCACGGGAAGCAGGAGACTTTCTGTGGTTTTACAGGGTTGATCAGATGAAAGGCATCACTTACTGTCTGCTGACCTTACTTTCACATCCTGAATTGCAGGTCATTTGTATGGATGTGAAGATAGGAAGATTAAAAGAGCTGTAGTGAGTTAACACTGTCTTTGTTTGGAAACTTTTCAGGCATTTCATGATAGGAAGAAGTGATAAAAGGTGGTATTGTGGTTTAATTTTTTTTTTTAATTTTGCAGTGCTCTGACAAAAGCTGGAAGCAGCACCATGAATTTTAGCTTTGTCACCCCCAGTGAGACAGAGTTTTATCAGTGATTCTTCTCTGAGCAGTAGTGAGTGACTAAATAATCTATTCCTCTGTGTGAGTGGTGATCTAAAGTGCTGATGAATAAATATCAACTGTAAGAAGGTAGCAGTATGTATGAAGTGCTTCCTTTCGGTCTTCTACAAGAAGCCTTAAGTGGTAATTGGGGGAATGAGTCTCAAAGGACAGTCAGTCCAGCTCCACGGATAACTAGTGAGCAAAATGAGAAAGTGAAATCTTCCTAGAACCTACATGGCTGTCCACAAATCTAGCCTCAAATATCTACCATCAGTAAAAAGTTTAAAATCTTAAAATTTGTCATGGTTTGACCCTGGCTGGCAGCCAGGTGCCCACATAGCCGCTCTCTCACTCCCCCTTCTCCTCTAGATAGGAGGAGAAAATATTTCAAAGGGCTCAAGGTTTGAGATAAGGACAGGGAGATCACTTTCATTTACCATCCCGGGCAAAACAGACTCGATTTTGGGGAAATTAATTACATTTATTAAGAGAACAAATCAGAGACGAATAGTGAGAAATAAGAAAAAGCAAACAGATCTTAAAAGCAGAAACGCCTTCGCTCCATCCCTCCCTTCTTCCCAGGCTTAACATCAATCCCAGTTTCTCCACCTCCTCCCCCTGAGCGATGCAGGGGGACAGGGAATGGGGGTTACGGTCAGTTCATCCCACGTTGGTTCCACCGCTTCTTCACCCCGGAGGAGGACTCTTCACTCTTCCCCAGGGCCATTGTGGGGTCTCTCTCACGGGAGACAAGCTTCACGCTCTCTTCGCTGGCGCGAGTCGTCCCACGAAGGGCAATTCATCCCAAACTGCCCAACTGAGACAACTCATGAGGAGCAGCCCACCCCTCGTGAGTC
>NW_009730097.1:103003-107793 GCF_000703405.1 Apaloderma vittatum | reverse complement strand
GTGTTAGAGATCGTGCCTCTTTCCTGCTCCCTTCAAGAAAGCAAGCAATTCTGATAGTATGCGTGGAAAAGAAGGGGTTCCTTATGTTCTTCATGTCTTATCTTTCACACTCAAGTGAGACTTGTGATGGAATGTGAAGATGAAGGTGAGCTAGCCAAAATATTTGCATGCTTTGATGCAAAAACACACAGCTGAGTCCTCCACCTCTTAACACTCTCAGCTTTGAACTTGAAATGAAGTGTATAGCCCACGTCCAGGGCTTTGGTTGTTTATGATTTGCGCTCTGCTTGATATCAGCCTTGGAAATGTAAGTGGCAAGTGTTACCAGACGGTGATGTTGTCAGTAGGAGTGGGGACTGTGCCAATGCTCAAGTGGCTGAGAACATGGGGCAGAATCTCTATAGTAGGAGGAATAGACTACTTAAGATTATACAAAATAATTATGCTGGAAGGCAAAGTAAAAGGTCTTTAATTGTCTGCTGAAACTGTGGATTTGCCAAGATTAAATATAGAAGGTAGAGATTTCTGCAGAAAAATCAGTGTAACACAAGTGTGGGCTCTGTCACATCAATCTGTAACTCTTTGCTGTTGGATTTCAGCTGATAGTGGTGCTGCTTGGTACTACCTGTATTGCATCAGCTGCTTAAAATATTTGGTAGTTGTCTGTGCAGTAGTGCTTCGCCCTGGCAGAGTGGTTCTGCAAATGACCCTGAGCAAGAGACTGTGAGGAGGAAAAAAAAGTTGATTTTCATTCTTAAATAAATTTCCAACTGGGAGAAGGTGTTAGATTGTCAGGTTTGAATTGAGCAGTGCTAGTTGTTGTTACCCAGCGTAAGCCCTAATCCAAAGAGATGTCACTGAAGGGGTGGGGGCCGTTAAGTCTTCATCACCTAGCCTGGTGTGCAGGGGGAAGCCAGATCATGCTCACCGGTTGTCCTGGGTGGATCAGTGTAAGGAACATGCATATAATTTTAACATCATCTTGCTAATCCTCTTATCCATCTGGAAGGTAGGAAGAGAAGGCTGTGGTTGGGAATGGCTATTGCTTGCTGGTCTTTGCGTTGCAATCTGAAGCTGCTTTTGATGTGAGGTATCTTATGTGTGATGCACACCCAGATTCTAAAAGATGTGTTTTTGGGAACTCAGTATGTTGACCATGTCAGAGTAATCCAGGTCCTGCATGAACTGAGGAGAAGCCTTGCAAAATTCCTGCAAGGTCAGTAGTGGCTGAAATGGTCACAAGTGAGATGCTTAGTAAAATACCTTCACCTCATTTCCAGGAGATACCAAGAGCTAGAACTGTTCCATTCTACCATAAGAAGTCATTTGCACGGTTAACTTGCGTTGCATGTGGCTTCTTACCACCTGGCTCGGGGAACACTGCTTCCCCCAGGCAGTGACTTGGGAAATGGGGGAAATGTTTGGATAACTTTGAGTTCGAGGATATTTGTCAGGCTTTAATGCATCAGTTTGTTTATTTTTGGGAAACAGGGAGAGGGGGAAAATAAGTTTTCTTGTAGGTTTAATTAAAGCATGGAGTGGAATACGTAAAACAAGAATAAAAACTAAGTAGCCTGTTGTTTCCCAAGGTCTTTTCAGTCATGAAGCCTTTCAGTTGGTCCCCCCCTCCTGTCTATCTGCAGTGCTGAAGCCTGTGAAACGCGTCCAGTGCTCTCTGCTGATACCTGACTCCCTTATCTCTCCTCTCTGAAGAACCGCATAATGATGTCTAGCCTGGGAAATCACACTTTGCCTGTGACAGACTTCCTTCTCATCCTTTTGTGAAGTTTTGTTCTGCCTCTGTTAGGAAATGGAAGTGAGTGGCATAGGAAAGCAGGGCGGGGTGTTTCTCATTAGTGGCAGATGCTGGGCAGGCAGGACCACAGCCAGGCAGTCGAGGAGATGTTCTGATCTGCCGTGGGGTGTGAGCGCACTGGTGCTGGGCTGCAGACAGCCGAGTATTGAGCTTTTTCTAAAGCTGCACTAAGTAGGACTTAAATCACCACTAAGTCAGGCTTGTACACCACTGAGTCTGCTTGGTCATCTTCTGGTTAAATAGAAGTGATTCTAATTCAAGAGAGGATCATGTAGTTGGGAAGTGACAATGCCTCTCTAATTAAAGTGGTTTTCAAAATGAGGGGCTCCTATAAAAAAGAAAGGACTTAAACTTGTGACTGATCTCTGATTTTCATTTTCTGGGAGGCCAGCAGCTTTATTTTCTCTTCTTTCAGTAAGTTTGACTGCCGGCTTTTCTGTTAGCTGAAGCAGGGCAGCTGGAGGGGGGGGCTGGCCCGGGGGCAGGTTGCCACGGATCCTTATTCCCCGTGCCCTTGCTGCAGGCAGCCAGCCCCTCTGTGCCCCTGCACGCAGCATGATACAGGGAGAACCACTGGATTAAAAAAAGTCTGGATTCTGGGTCTTGCTTCACAAGACAGGAGTGAGTTCAAAAATTAGCAATAAGTCAGGAAAAGCTTCTTTTTCTTCCGGCTCAGTAAAGTGAGAGACACTGAGTCAGGGTGTCCCTGCAGACCCAGCTTCTGACCTTGGCACGGTGATGGGTATAGTGTCTGTGTAATGATACTGGTTCTGCCTCCTCTCTTGTCCACAGCAAGAGAGGCATTACTCACTGAAAAGGGGGAGGAAAGTGTATATTGCAGCTACCTCTCAGCTGCAAAGCATCCCCAGAAGCTGGGGGGGTTGTATGTTGTGCGAGGGGTATGAAGAGGCAGAATGGGTTGTTTTATAAAGGCAGGAATGTAAAACATCAAAGGAATGTAGGGGATAATGTAATGGATTTATAGGTTTCAAATGCCTTCCCCAAACTGCTATGCAGGCTGTCACTAAAATGGAAAATGGATATAAGGTTGCATAATGTATCTACAAAGTAGTGTTTGATTTAACAGCAGTACTTACCATTTGCATTGAAACAGGCTGCAATTGCTAAAATCAGAGGGGAAGCTTAAAGTCCTAATGTTTGATGGTGAATATGGTTGCGGAGAGTGAAATTCTGTTTGCTGCGGTTGATTAATTCTATATGACAAAAGATATAAGATGAAGTGCTGTGTATACTGGGATCAATTGCTGTGGGAAGAAACATATGAGCATATTTTTTTGCCTTGACTGGCAGGCTCTCAATCCTGAGACATTAGAGTTTGCTGCCCTCGGTTTTAAGGTTATGAACACATGAAATCCTGACAACTCGGTTATTCATCAGTGTGAAAGCTTACTCGAATGTATCAAACCTATGGGAAGGCTAAATGGATACATCAGCCATGATTTGAGCAGAATATTCTGTCTTGTTAATTTATTTATTTAAGAGGATTAAAAAGAAAATCTGCACAGCCATCCAGAGTTCTCAAAGGATTTTAGCAGCAGAGGGCAAGAAGGACCGTTACAATGAAGTGATGAGATCTTTATCGCAATTTGTTCTTGCGTTTAGCTTAGGGCTTCGTGATTGTGCCATAATACCTTCTGCCAAATGAACATCTAAACCCAGAGGATAATTTGTCAAGTCACTTGACAGTCTGTTTCACTATTTAATTACCACATTTTTAACAACACAGACCCTTTTTTCTACAGAGATTTTTATTATTTTTTTTAACCTCAAGTTTTCAACTATACTTTTCCTGTTATTTTTGTTTCAAAAAACACAGGACAAATCACACACCCCCCCCCGCCTCCACCATGCAAAGATGCAAATCAAGGACAAGTGCATCTTCCACTTCTATGTAAAGCTTTCTGTATAAAGTCTTGATTTGCCACAAACTTGTGTTACTCTCTGTATTTGCTGAGTGTGCTGCAGAGATTCAACCTGGGCCCTAGACACAGGGTAGCTGCTGGGGTGCAGGGTGAACCCCTGAATGGGAATTCAACTTTCTGAGCAGATCGTGAAATGCTTGCAGAGTGCAATATGTTATGTCCAAGTATAATATGCTACTCTATGTATAATAATGTGTTCCAAAATCACAATCTTCTTTTGCTTGTGTGGACATAAGCATACCTGTGGGGTATGGGAAAGTCCAAGTGGGTTAAAAGTAGGGTTGTTTGGGGGTGTTTTTTTATTATTATTTTCTTTTATTATGTGTTTTCTTCTGAAGAGAGGTTTGCAGTGCGAAATAGCCTTGTGCTTCCTGTTTTAGTTAATACCTCTGCTATGATCTTTCCCTTCACGGTGAAAGTTTTACAAGTCTTTGTATTAGAAGTTTTACAGGCGCAGACGATGACAGCTAGCAAAGCGTTCGCGTTTCCTTAGAAAATTGTGTTAAATTAGGCTCTGTGAAGGCGAGGAGCTGTGCTTGTGCTCTCTGTATCTATCGTTGTGGTTGTTAACCCAGTATTTGCTCAGTGATTTCAAGAAGTTAATATTCAGAACTTTTGAAATGGATAATTCAGAGGGGAGGATGGCATATGGGGAGATACTCTGGTTAATGGGGGCTGCGAGGGCACTGGTGTGCACTGGATGCCTGCTTAAATAGCAAGGACTGGAACTCACCAACCATCCCGTTTGTTAGGCTGCTCTGCTTTTATTTAATTCTCCATAGTCTATCACAGCAATTATATATCACCAAACACTTGGAAATGAAATATCTAAAGCCTTTTCTGGTAGCTACCAGTAGACTTGAACTTGCTGCTGACCTGTTTTACGTTTTACAAAGAATTTAGCTTCACATAGCCAAATTTTGCAGAATTAACCAAGGACTTGGGGAGGCAGCATGCCTCCGGAGTAACCCGTGCCTGTGCACCTGGGTGGATGCTGGTGCCTCCTGTTCTGGTGGGATTGTGGCTGGTCT